>NW_010254895.1:2128-2398 GCF_000690775.1 Eurypyga helias | reverse complement strand
ACCCCCCGGGCGTTAATATTTCCCCAACGCGTTTCTATTTGCACGGCTCCCCGATAATTCGGCATTTTATTTAACCGCAACTGCCCTTAGAAACTTGACTTGCACTGAAACAGCCTGCTAATCTTATTTTTTTTTCCCTCTTTCACAGAGGCATCTGTTCCTCTTGCTGACAAATGTACCATTCTGCCAAGAAAGTTTTTTTTTTTTTTTTTTAAAAAAAAAACGGCAGCGTGTAATTGATGTTATCCCAAGAAAGGGCGATCTCCACCC
>NW_010254895.1:1115-2109 GCF_000690775.1 Eurypyga helias | reverse complement strand
AGCCCTTCAGGTAAAAGGAAAAAAAAAAAAATCTTTCAAGAATTTGTTGCCTTTTTGAGGGTTAAAACATCAGAAGACAAGCTTGTCTCGCCTTGGCCAATCAGCTCTCGGCCCTGGCAGCTATAATATAGAACTAAAGGCAGACTCCTCTCACAAGCGTCTTGCTTTGCTACCATTAAAATCAGACCCTTTTTTTGTCTCTCGATTGCTGTCTCCCGACCAAACTCCGATGTGTTCCGTTATCAGCGACCTAAAGCCTGCCATTCCAGCACCTGTCTTGCTAGGGATCGGTGGATAGTATACGATTCAGAAAGCAGACAAGGACATAGGAGGAGAGAGAGCTCTAGAGAGACAGCCAGGGATAGGCACAGAGAGCTTTGAAGTAATTGGATTCAATGGACGAAATGCTGCTGTTGACAAGAATTCTCTTGGTGGGCTTCATCTGCGCTCTTTTAGTCTCCTCTGGGCTGACTTGTGGACCAGGCAGGGGCATTGGAAAAAGGAGACACCCCAAAAAGCTGACCCCTTTAGCCTATAAGCAGTTTATTCCCAATGTGGCAGAGAAGACCCTAGGGGCCAGTGGAAGATATGAAGGGAAGATCACAAGAAACTCCGAGAGATTTAAAGAACTAACCCCAAATTACAACCCTGACATTATTTTTAAGGATGAAGAGAACACGGGAGCTGACAGACTGATGACTCAGGTAGAGCCACAGAGATACCTGTATTTGTGTTTGTTAACCTCTCTGAGCAATCCTAAAGGACGCATCTGTCTTAGTATTTTTGAAAGCCAGGGAAGATCACAAGAAACTCCGAGAGATTTAAAGAACTAACCCCAAATTACAACCCTGACATTATTTTTAAGGATGAAGAGAACACGGGAGCTGACAGACTGATGACTCAGGTAGAGCCACAGAGATACCTGTATTTGTGTTTGTTAACCTCTCTGAGCAATCCTAAAGGACGCATCTGTCTTAGTATTTTTGAAAGCCCC
>NW_010254895.1:0-1060 GCF_000690775.1 Eurypyga helias | reverse complement strand
ATACCATCTATCCAGACAAGTTAGCAGGGGCTGGAGCTGTCTAGATATTTGGTGGGGGAATCTGTGTGGTACTTACAGTCATTACCGTGCCATGGCGTTCCCTGTAACTTGGTTAGAGATTGCTGTTTGCATTTGTCCCCAAGGATGCACTTTGATCAAACGAATTGCATACAGCTCAGAGGACCCCAAGTGTATAGTGACCGCCAGGCCACTCACTCATTATTACAAATGCAGTCCTCGGTTGCTACGCCTGCTGACTTGATTTTTATATCTATATATTTAATTTTACTTCTTTCTCTTTTTTTTCTTTTGCTTCATTTCATTTTAGCCTTCATTATTATTATTATTTCCCTCGCGAGAATATTCTAAATTTAGTAAGCATGCAGTCGTGCACTCACAAAAGGCAGCTGAAGCTGGATCGACCATTCCTCTCCTGATTCCGTATTATATAGCTCGTATTGCAATACCATCATTTGCAATTGTGCCCATCAGAGCGTAAATATATTGATATTTCTTTAAGGATGCTCGCCACTAATGCTCTGGTACTTCCATAGGGGAGGGACTTGCAACTTATCGGCATTGCATCACCTTCTTTTTTTTTTAAATCTGATGGCACAAGGTTTACAACTGGGTATGGAGTCAGATTGCGGAACCATTTTATGAAAAAAAAAAAAAAAAGGAGAGAGAGAGAGAGCAGAGAACCTCTCCGAGAGTCACCTCATAATTATTATTCATGCTCAACAGAGAGCTCGGTGAAGTCAATTGCTCTGCCAATCCCGGAGTTTCTGAAACTACATGCAATCTAGACACTGGAAATGGGTTTCCTCCAAATATAGGTCAACAGCGCTTTTTTAATATTAATACATTTAAGCCCCACCTTCAGTGCTAGAACAGGACTCGCCGGGAAGGACTAGGCGGGGAGTGGACGCGGGGAAGGGGGGGGTGGGGGGTGGAATTTCCCAAACTCTCCCCGTTCCTCGGCCTGATTTTCCGCACGTTTGCCGGGTCTCCCGGGGCGAGGGACCGGCGGCCGCCACCATCTCCTCCCGACCACCTTAAA
>NW_010254894.1:0-4743 GCF_000690775.1 Eurypyga helias | reverse complement strand
CCAAATGAAGAGTCGTGCACCTGGGGCGGGGCAATCGCCAGTATCTATACAGGCTGGGGGATGAATGGACTGAGAGCAGCCCCAGGAAGGAGGACTGGAGGATACTGGTGGAAGAAAAACTGGACATGACCTAGCAGTGTGCGCTGGGCTGCATCAAAAGAAGCATGGCCAGCAGGTTGACGGAGGGGATTCTGCTCATGTGAGACCCCACCTGGAATACTGCATCCAGCTCTGGGGTCAGCACAGGAAAGACATGGACCATTCAGCACAGGAAAGACAAGGACCAGTTGGAGCAGGTCCAGAGGAAGGTCACAAAAATGGTCAGAGGGCTGGAGCACCTCTCTTGTGAGGAAAGGCTGAGAGACTCGGGTTGTTCAGCCTAGAGAGGAAAAGCCTCCGGAGAGATCTTATTATGACCTTTCAATACATACAGACAGCTCATAAGAAAGACAGACAGACATGTTTTTACCACGGCCTGTACCGAAAGGAAAAGGGTCAATGGTTTTAAACTGAAAGTGGAGAGATTTAGGTTAGATATCAGGAAGAAGTGCTTCCCGCAGAGGGTGGTGAGGCACTGGAACAGGTTGCCCAGAGAAGCTGTGGATGCCCCATCCCTGGAAGTGTCCAAGCCCAGGCTGGATGAGGCTTGGAGCAACCTGGTCTAGTGGAAGGTGTCCCTGCCCATGGCAGGGGGGTTGGAACTGGATGGTCTTTAAGGTCCCTTCCAACCCAAACCATCCTGTGATTCTGTGCTTCAAGTAATGCCTCCCAGACTCAACCTGTGCAAAGAGCTATCAATCCTTCTCTTAGATGTACTTCTTGACTTACTAGTCAACACTGCTTGTTGACAAATTCACTTGTCATGCTACCTAGGTCCTCCTTCTCCCCACTAAAAGGATAAATAAAAATTAAAATGCTCACATTTCAGGAAAAGGTGCCAAATAAGAGTACTAAAAATAAACTTGCAGAGTGCTGGCAATCTTGGGAGATAAAGCCAGTTTACATTTTATGACGCCTGTATTAATGCTTTGTTTTCTTAATCCTGCACAACCATGAGGAGTAAGAATGTTATTTTAAATATGAAAGCTGTAATTCTGGAACCTCCATTCAATGAAAAAATGTATCTGAGAAGAAAAAAAATATTCTGATGAGCAGAATGAAATAAAACCAATTAGAGCTAAAGCAGGGTAATAAATAATAAAAGATTCATGCATTTAACAATAGCTTAATTTACAGCATAGAAGAAGATATTAATTTTTGCAAAAGCAACTGAAAATAAAGTTTGATGTACTAAATGAAGGTTAGATGTACTAAAGAGGGTTACGTTAATCGCAAGACGATTCCTGAGGGTACACTAAAATGACTGTAAGTATGTAACAGAGTTACTTAAAAATCTCAGAAGAATAATGCAGTCTCCCCAGTGGAGGGCCTCCGGATCTCTTGGAGACACAGGCTGGCAGAGCCCGGTGGATCACAAAGCGTAACGTACTGGGCTCTTCCCTACGGACGCATGGCGCAGAGGAAGGACACATCACACTCTTCCTACTCGCTGTTTTAAGAAGCGCAGAGTCTTCTGTATTTGCAGTGCCAGAGCACACCCTACCTGTGGAGCTGTCAGGGATTAAGGGTCTATCATAACACATAGCTCCCCCTTTTTATACACAGACATCACTTTCCTAAGAAATACGAAGTAAATTACTCAAAGACATGACAGGGTATTCAAAGATAAGTTGTCAGCTGGAAGGGACCTCTGCAGGTCCAAACTCCTGCTCACAGCAGGGCTGACCCCAAATCTAGAAGGGGATGCTCAGGGCCTTGTCCAGGCAAGTCCTAAACATCTCAAGGAGCAAAACTTCCCCAGCTGACCTGGGACACCCATTCCCGTGCTGAAACACCCATTTTCAGTCATAATGTCCTTGTTGCCACTTGTGACCATGATGCCAGGTACCATAGCTCCTCATTCTTGGTACCTGGAAGTTATCCACCGGTCAACCCATCATGGTTCCAGACTTCTGCAGCAAGACTTTACTGGGGAAGATTGCTGGTAAGTGTGCAACTGCAGGACATATATAAAAATAGAGGAAACCAGACGCTGAATCCAACGCCAGAGTAGCCATCCATCCATCCCGCCCTTCAGTAACAGACTAGGGAAAAGCATGGTCACTCCTTTCTGCCAAGGTCTGTATTGTTCTGAGGCTGGCTAAGGGAGGTCCACGCAAGGATACGGCTCTGCTCAGAAATCTCAGTTTTTGGGAAGAGCCAGAGAGAAGCTCAGTAGCTGGAAGGATCAAACTCTGCAAACGGATTTGAATGAATGAAGTGCTGAAAGTATCAGGTTAGGGGGAAGAAAGCCTGCTGGATCCTCACAAGGATCGATGTCCTACCACGTGACAACATTAAGCTAGGAGACACTGCCAGTATCGCAGATGGTCACGATTTGAGAGAGAATTTAAGAGAATAAAACACAACAGAAGCAAAACCAGTACGGATACAGAAAAAGGGCAGAGGGAACCCAATGCAGCTGAATTTGAATAAACTAATGAAGATAATAATGAGAATGAGAACTAACTGAGGAGAACTGTACAAGAACTTCCCAAGAGGAGTGATTGGGGAATTAAATGGCACACGAATTTCAATCTAGGTAAACATAAAGCAGTGCACACAGAGAAAATACAACTCTATTTCAGCATATAAAATGAGGGACTCAAAGCTGACCAGTGCCACTCCAGCATGACACCCTTGGGATACTAGAGGTAGATCCATGAGAACATCACCTTGACGTTCAGCAAGTGAACCACATGCTAGAAATTCCTGAGAAAGGAACTGAAAACAGAGCAGAAAGTGTCATTGTGCCCTTGCGCAAGCCCACGGTTTTCCCACATCTGGAGAAGGGTGTGCAGTTCTGCTCCTTCCACAGATGTGGAAAGGGTAATGAAGAGGCATGACCGGGTGGATAAGACTCCTCTATCCAGAGAAAAGGATATGACGGGAGGGTGTGACTGAGGCCGGTAAAACCATATATGAAAAGTAGAGGTTGGGTAGCAAATAATTTTTCATTGTCGGTCCTAGTACAAGAACTGAGGCTCACCAAGTAATGCTACACTGAAACAAGTTCAAAACAAACAAAAAGAGGTCGTTCTTCTTGAAATGGGCGGCTGCAGAACTTCCAAAGGACACCATGGGTGCTAAAAGTTTACATGGACTTGTGAGGAGACTGGAGAGTTTCATGCAAGAGAGAGTAACTGGAGCTTACTCAAGAGCGAGGAAACCACATCCAGCTATGACAGGTCTGCGCCAAAAATGGTTGAAAGCTGTAGGAGTATCAGAGATAAAAAGCACGTAAACTTGCCTTAACTTACCCTCTTTCCTAGGGATTTGGTAGTGACCAGCGCTGGAGCAGCAGACTCTGGACTGGATGGACCTAGTAGGGTCACTGGCATGTTTTTAACAAGTTCGATAGCACAAAGTGCTGAGTGAAATACTGAAGAGAAGTGACAAGCACATCCACCCTAAGAACTTCTGCTCATCAGCAGGGACTGTCGAGGAGAAAAGGGATTTATCGATCGCAGGACGCCGATGGGCACCATTATTTTGAAGACAACAGACAAGGTATTACGAAGCAACGAGAAGTACTAATGCCACTGGGCATTGCACTTGTCAGACATCCTCTGGTAGACCATGTAATGCTTCAGTTATCCACTTTCATGTTTCCTGATGTTGGGTTGGAGAAGGTGCAGGAAGCAGCTTACACAGTGCTGAGGGACACAAAGAGTCTTCAAGATGTAGAAGACCTAGAAAGACTTTACATTTTTAGCCTCATACAATAAAATCTGAGGTGATGTAATTACTGCCTGTAAAACACCGGAAACTAAACACAGAGGAGTCAGAAGGGGTATTTAAGTTAACAGAGAAGGTTGGTATAACACCAAAAGGGTATAAAAAGTTCACCCACTATTATAAGATTGAAATGAGAAGAGTCCTGGCCATTTGGTGAAGCTCTGTCCCAGAAGCATTATAGGGGCAAAAGAAAATTATCATTATCAAGACAGAATTCACTAAGTTTGCAGAAGAAAGTAGCTGGCGATGTAGTGCTCAAAGGGACTCTGCAGCCAGAGACCCAAGACCACCCTTTTGATCCAGTTTCTAGGGATTCAAGACTGACAGCGAAGCCAATGTGAGAGTCATTTGTGCAAAGAGCAGGCATCTGAACAGGATGAAGATGGACAGACAGATCCAGGAGGAAAGGAGTGAACTGGGGCCAGGGAGATGGGAACAGGAACAATCATACAGTAGACCTGAGACTGGTAAGCTTTGAGTCACTCCCTTGCTTGGGATCCCACAGCTTTTCCTTGGTCTACAGAACTGGCTAAGTGTGATGATCCTGCCCTCACCTGTGGGGCTGAGGGAAAGGAAGCCAAACTGCATCACAGGAAGATTTACACGGGAAGAGAACGCTGGAGGCCTTCACTCAAAACTATGAGTTTACTCATAGTAAACTGCAAAGCTAGATGAGGTTGTCATGAACACTTCAAGAAGAGCATGCTCCCAGCCTCCCTGGAAACCCATGCCAGTGCTGAGCCACTTGTGGGAGGAAGGAGAGTTTGTCTCACATATTCACCATGAACTTGATTTTAGTTCTTACAATTCTATGAAGTCGGAAACCGTGATGGTTATGGCTAAATCAAGGTATTCCCAGTCATGATACAATGAAGGATTAAAATCATAGAATAGTTTAGATTGGAA
>NW_010254893.1:12354-12573 GCF_000690775.1 Eurypyga helias | reverse complement strand
CCGACATCAAAAGGCTGGTGATGGGGAGCAGATGGCTCCCTGCCGGCTCCCGGCACGGCACCGGCGTCACCGTCACCGCACCCCTCTCCACCTCCGAGCCCCTCTCCACCTCCGAGCCCTTCTCCACCTCCAGGCACCTCTCCATCTCCGGGTCCCTCTCCATCTCCGGGCCCTTCTCCATCACCGGGCCCTTCTCCATCTCCGGGCCCTTCTCCCTCA
>NW_010254893.1:2041-12136 GCF_000690775.1 Eurypyga helias | reverse complement strand
CCGAGCCCCTCTCCATCACCAAGCCCCTCTCCATCTCCAGGCCCTTCTCCATCACTGAGCCCTTCTCCATCATCGGGCCCTTCTTCATCACCGAGCCCTTCTCCATCACCGAGCCCTTCTCCATCATCGGGCCCTTCTCCATCACCGAGCCCTTCTCCATCATCGGGCACTTCTCCATCACCAAGCCTCTCTCCATCACTGAGCCCCTCTCCATCACCAGGCCCTTCTCCACCTCCAGGCCCTTCTCCATCACTGCGCCCTGCCTTCACCGGCACACCTCAACTCCTCTTAACTCCCTGAGCCAGCAAAAGGAAGGAGTGATTTTCTAGGCGTGTCAGTTTGGGAACGATGGGATTTTAATTTAACCCTTAACGGATGTTATAAACCATCTAATTAGCTGGCTAATTAGCTGGCTTAAGGAGAGCCAGAGGATGGGTGCAGGAGCTGGCAGGGAATCGCTGCTAACGCCCAGGGATTGTCAATAAATGCCTAAAGAAGGTAAATGCAAAAATAAAGCCTGGCATAAAGTGGGTTAAGCCTGGGACTAAATGCTCCTGGGATTTCCGGCTCCATCAGGAGGCACTCGGATTGTGGGAGGGCGTGACCTGGAAGGGGAAAACAGTGCTTTTTGGGGGCTGTAGGAGAAGCCAAAGCGCAGTTGACTGCCAAGCCCGATGGACAAGAAAGCCGTGAGCATGGCCTAGAGCAGGCAGCCAGCACGGTCTCGGGTGAAATCCTGCTCCCCTTGGCCAGAGCACATGGGATGGAGGGAGAAAATCCATGGCAAAAGCTGTAGGGGAAGATGAGGAGAAACAGAAACCCTATTTCTAAGCTACTACTTATGCGAAGGGGCTGATTTCTCCTCGTGCTGAGATGAATCTTTAACATCAAAACCTCCTTATCAAAGGGTCTGAGGTGACCACAGCGCTTCCTCCATAGCCCCTCCGAAGCATTCCCATTATCCCAAGCCATGCCGCCTGCCAGGAAGAATCTTATCACAGGGAAAGCCCCCAAGAATGGTGATATTCACATCTATCAGCCCTGCTGCTCTATGCACAACCCTTCCAGGGGAGAGTGGGGATGGAAAGGAGGGCAAAGATGGGGAAGAGCAGACTGGGCTGGGGCGATGGCGGGAATTCCGGAGGAGCTTTTGCATGATGCTCTTCTCCGGCAGCGTGGGATAAGGCTGCTGGGAGCCGCTCCGCTGCTGCCGGCCTTCCCATGCTCTTTGGGAGGCAGGCAGAGACATGGACACATCCATGCAATAAATCCGAGCTTTCTGCGTCTTAAAAGGATGCAAAGACTTCGGCACCCAGCCCGGTGACCTTCCCGAGCGCTCTGCCGGCCCGCCTGGCCACGAAACCCCTTCTGCAGGGGAAAAAGCAGGGATTAAAATGCACCTAAAAAGGGAAATAGCGAACGCCACTTCCCACCTCTTGTGCCTTTCCGTCAAAATCAACCACTGCCGGCCCCGCCGCGGCTTGGAGGGCATCGGGAAGGGAGCAGATGATGCTCGGAAGCGCACTGAACACGCTCCGGAGGACATAAATACCCCAGACACCGCCCGTTTCACCAGGGATCGCCAGGAATAGCAGCAGCAGCTGTTGGATGTTTAATCCCTCTTGGAAAAGCTACGAGGAGGGTAAAAAAGACCCAAGGAATGCGGTTGGAATTTCAGGGTGGAAGCGGCAAGCGAGCTACGACCACACGGGAATTCAGTGTTATTTCCACAGCCAGGAAAAGCCCAACCTTCAGGCGACTGGAAGCAAGAACGACATCGCCGTGAGGTCAGCCAAAGCTGCGCAGCCAATGTTAACGCGGGAACGAGGTACCGACGCTTTCCGAGAAGTTTTGAGCCTGAAAACGGGGATTGTGGGGGTTGAGTGAGCAGGGAAAACTCGGGGCAGAAGCAGCCAGCTCAGACCCGCCCCGAGGCATCGCCCCAGCCCTCAGCACGGTGTTGGACCTGGCATGCAACGCCTGCCCGCGTTTGCACAAGCATCTCTCCTTGCCGCTCCCACTCCGCAGTTGCAGGCACCGCCGACACCCTGGAAAGTCAGTAGGAAAAGGACTCCCGAGCTGCAAAGCACCGGCACAACCTGTGTTTTCTCGCCCAGAAGAGCCCAACCTTCTTCTCAGTGCCTTGTTCTCATCACGGGGATGTTCCCAGATACCTCCTGGCTGGCCCACACCATCCAACTGTTGCTCATGTGGCTGGAGCGGCCAACCCCTCCGCCAGGATGCAGTTTATGGCTATTCCAGCTTAATAAACCCTCGCCTCGAAGCCGGAAAGGAAGGTCTGGTCGATAAACAGGTTCTCGTGTCTCGTTTTGTGAGCCGACAGCCTTCAACAGCTATCCCCACCCGACCCAGAAGCAAATGCAGATAAACCGGGATCGACCTCAGGCAAGCACAGGGAAAACTCTTCCCATCCAAGTGAAACGTGCCATAGAAAACTGGCAAATTCAGAATATTTGTTGTTCTTTCAGCCCGAGTCATCCGGAGAGCTCATAAAGCCACATGAGCTCGGTCCCGCAGCTCGCTTAAAGGATCCAGCAAGCCCCAGCAATCCCAGGACACTCAGGTGCTCAGGAATCCTCCCAGTGCCATGACTATTTGCTCCTTTGCCTGCCGAGGAGCCCAGGGGATGCTGTCAGGGTACGCGCGGTGCTGATCCAGGGACAAAAAAATCACTGAAAAGGCTTTTCTGGATCATTCTGTGGAAGCTGAGGCTCCGTGGCTGAGCAGGCACCAGGTCTTAGTGAATTTTCTAATTAACTCTTTTACAGGGACATAAATATTTGTAAATAATGATGTGAACCCGCAGGGAATGATAATCACTGAAAAGGCTTTTCTGGATCCCTCTGTGGAAGTTGAGGCTCTGTGGCCAAGCAGGCACCAGGTCTTAGTTAATTTCCTAATTAATTCTTTTACAGGGACATAAATATTTATAAATAATGATGTGAACCCACAGGGAATGACGGCTGAAGTACTTGGAGGTGTTAGAGGGATTGGGTTAACCCTTAGGGTCCTGGCAGCACATGGAAAAGGAGACGGCAGCGGATCAGGATGGTCCTGGGAGCTGTAGGACCAACGGCGCCTTCAGTATCTACAGCAAAAGCAGCCCCGGGTCTGTGGGTCCCATGAGAATTGCTCCCTGAGAGTTATACCCCGACAAACCTTTCTTTCCACAGCTCTCCTCCCTTTTTTTTAGGGAATCAGGAAGGTATACAGGCTGGGTTATCTATAGGAGCTCAGCAGCTGCTGCTTGCACTCTGCCCTCCCTGCTCTGCAAGGGCTGGAAACCCACGCCGATGGCAGACGTGTCCTCCCAGGGGGCTCAGCCAAATCCCACCGAGCGCTGGGGTAGACGTGGCTGCAGAAGGACCCAACGGGAAATCACGGCCCATCCCGAGAGCCGCTCTGTCCTCTCGGGTGTCTCCTTTGACCCCAGGAGCGACAGGGATGCTGCAGCACCCGCAGGAAAGCCCCAGCAGGCAGGCAGCTGGTGGTGGAAGCTACACAGAGCTCCCAGCTCCTGCTTCTCCATTAGTTTTTCCTATTTCCACGTTATCCCCACTCACACTCCCCTTTTTTAGCCAGTTATAAGGTACATCAGCCACCTCCCTTCCAGAGAAGCCCTGCAGTCACCCAAGCCACGGTGGGCACAGCCCGAGAGGCGAGCAAAGGAGCACCCAGGGTCTTTACCAAACCAGCACCCAGAACGATGGGGAGGGGAGAGCACCACGAAAATCACTGCTCGGTTGTTTATCACCAGGGCAAAACCTGGCAGCAACAAGGAGAAGCTGCGTTCCGGCGTCTACGGCGCAGCATGTTTCATCCGGTATTCCGGAGCGGCAAGGAAAGAACTTAACTCCATTAATCCTCTACCACTGCCTTAAAGCACCAAAAACCTGGTCCTACGGTCAGTATAGCCACTACGGCTGATCACAGGTCACTTCTGTCCCTCTGTCACCCCCCCAAGTCCAAACCGACCCCAACAGCACCAGCGTTTGCTCCGCAGGACCCGATTATCCCCACGGTCTGTCCAAGTTAACACCCAGTTTCCCTCGCTGACCCCGCGCTTACCTTCATGGGGTTTTCGTCGTACGTTGGGGTCCCAAGGTCCATTTCAGCTTCGTGTTCAAGGCTGGCGTCATCCCCGGGGCTGTCCCAGGTCGGAGGGTCCCACTGTGTTTGCCTGTAGGACAGACAGACCAAAAAGCTCAAAGTCTCATCCAGCCTGGCCCTGGACACTCCCAGGGATGGGGCATCCACAGCTTCTCTGGGCAACCTGTCCCAGTGCTCCCCACCCTCTGCGGGAAGAATTCCTTCCTGATGGCCCATCTCCATCTCCCTCTTTCCATTTAAACCCGTCACCCCTTGTCCCGTGACTACAGGCCCTTGTGAAAAAAAAAAGCTTTTTTTTGCCCCATCCCATGTGCAGGACCTTGCCCTTGGCCTGGCTGAACTCCGTGCGGTTGGCACGGTCCCACCTCTCCAGCCTGTCCAGGTCCCTCTGGATGCCATCCCTTCCCTCCAGCGTGTCACCGCACCACACAGCTCGGTGTCATCAGCAAATTGCTGAGGGTGCCCTCGATCCCACCGTCTGTGTCGCTGACGAAGGTGTTGAACACCACCAGTCACAATCCTGACCCCTGAGGAACCCCGCTCGGCACTGCTCTCAGACATGGAGCCATTAACCACAACTCTCCAAGTGCAACCACCCAGAGATGCCAAGGGCTGGATGTTTGTGGATGCCCCATCCCTGGAAGTGTCCAAGGCCAGGCTGGATGAGGCTTGGAGCAACCTGGGCTATGGAAGGTGTCCCTGCCCATGGCAGGGGGGTTGGAACTGGATGATCTTTAAGGTCCCTTCCAACCCAAACCATTCTATGATTCTGTGATTCTATGTTCATTTCTCTTCCACCCAATTCCTCCCCTTGAGCTATCAAACCCTAAAGCAACCAGCACACTCAACTCGTTACCATGCTCACCTCGTCACCACGTGGTAGTAGTAGATCTTTCCCTCTGGATCTCGGGCTGTTTTCCAGTTGGGTGGGAGGACAATCGTTTTGGGCTTTGGAGGGGATGGCGGAGGCAAGTCCAGGAGGTTATTGGTCACCACAAGCTCGGGCTGAAAACAGCACAAAAGGAGTGAAGAGAAAGACGTGAGGGGTATGAGGGTGGCCAGCACAGCCCCGACAGCTCTTTCCCCCAGGACAAAGACTTTGTTGAAGGTAAAACTTAGAAACAACATTCAGTGTTGGCCTGAGAAGTGATGGGGACAATGTCTTTCCCTTGCTCTTCATCAAACACCCCAAGCACCCACATGACCACATTCCAAGCCCACCATACAGCTACTCTGTCACCCACGCTCTTAAATCCTCCGCAGGGGAAGCCAAAAGCATTGTTCCTGATGGAGGAGCTTCGGTGGTCAAAGCAGTTCATGGAGCTCCCACGTACCCACCACACAGAACCTTCTCAGATGTGCTGGCAGAAAGCCTGAACACAACAGGATCTGGGTTCAAAACCCCAGAATCCATCTGCTGCCCACATCCAGCCTGAGAGATCGGCATCCCAAAGGCTGCCAGCCATGGGAAAGTCCTCTGGCTGGTGCCACCACCGCTTTCCCAGCATCCAGAATCCACAGGGAATGACTGACGCAAACCCCAAGGAGACGTAGGCAAATGCTTCCCACCCCTTCAGAGCCCCCCAAGCCTTACCTGTTGGATGGGCTGAGGCTGCCCGGCTGCGACAATCGTAGTTACGGCCGCTGGCGGCTGCACTATGACTCCCTGGGGATGAGCCGTGTAAATCTGTTGGCCCTGGATGTACTGGAGACCTGGCTGGGCGTAACTCTGCAACGGAGCATGGGGAATCACAAGTCAGCTTGCTTAACCCAAAAAAAACCCCTTTACCGGAGGACACAGCACAGTTTTTCCTTACTGGGAATCAAATAGTGAAGGCAAGAAGGGGATAACCGTCCTCGAGGAGTAGTGGAAGGGAATATCCAAACCAAACAGCAATAACCAGTGACGATCTTCCTACACCGCTGGCCTATTTGCCATCCCGGGAGCCGCGCAGTTGCCTACATACGGCTTTCAGGAAGGACTAAGTGTTGGCAAGAGGCTGGACACCAAAACTCTTGTCAATGAAGACCAAGCACAAGGAGAAAGCGCTTTAGCATGGTCATTTGGAGCTTCAGACTGATGGAAGGGGATGTGTAATTCAGAGAAAACAGATAGAGAAGGTTGATCTGTTGGGTTTTTGGCTTGTTTAAGTCATACAAGAGCTGGTAGCTCCAGATCCTGCTTCCAAAAGTCAACGGAAGGCGAGGTCACACCTTCACTGCTCACTTGGGCAGTGACCGTGGAAGCTCTTTACCTAGAAATACCCGTTCACCATAATTAACAACAAAAGCAACGTAACATTTATCAACGGGTTAAAAATAAACCCCTGCAAGCTGTACACTCCCACCTGCCCCCGACAGCCACGACGTCTGGTGTTTGCACACCGAAAACACCCGGCCCGAAGGTGCTTTTCTCAGACTCTTGGATGGGAAGTTATCTGAGAGGCGTGGCTTAATATCAGAGCCAAGCAGGATGCTCTGCTACTAGGAGCACTAGCAAAGAGTGAGTAAAGAAAGCGCTTTTCCCAGCTGGGGGTCGGTACCCTTTGTTTTGTGCCGTACCTTGTCTGAAACGGAAATTACCTGTACAATCGGTGGGGTGGTCTGCGAGTAGGGGGATGTCACACCGTAAACAGTCTGACAGGTCTGTCCTTGGTAATATATGGCTGGTTGGGACTGGGCTGGCGAGTACTGCTGTTGTACAGCTACAGTCTGCTGGCTGGAGTCCCAGACCCCGTAACTCTGGCTCTGCACCGGTCCCGGCGCGGCCACGGGCAGCACGGCCACGTTGGGTTCTTGATGGACCACGGTATCGCTTTGTGCTACATACTGCGGAGTCGTAACCTCCATCGTGGTTGCTACATGTTGGACTACTGGTACCGGCTGAGGAGTAGTTAGGGTGGATTCCACTGCGTGCCCAACTAACGTCTGCGGGTGCTCGTACGCTGCCGGCGAGCACATGGAGTCCATGGTGGGAGTGGGCAGCAGCACCTTGCCAGCGTTGGGGTTGCTGGGGTCTACGTAGGCTTGCATGGGGTAGCCGGGCGGGTAGCCGATAAAGCTGTGGTGGGGCGTGCCGTAGCCCATGGAGTCATAGGGCAGGGGAGACGTCATCCCCAGGTTTTGCAGTTGTTGTTGTTGTTTTTGGGCCTCGCGCTGCGCGACCTCCTGCTCGAACAGCTTCCTGCGCTCTTCTGTGGACAGCTTGTTGCGATCCTTAAGCCGGACTTTCTTCTTCGAAGACGCTGGTGTGTCATACCTGGGAGAGAAAGAAAAGGCTTTGTGAGACCTCAGGGACCTGCAGGTCATCATAGAACGGTTTGGGTTGGAAGGGACCTTAAAGATCATCTAGTTCCAACCCCCCTGCCACGGGCTCTGGCAGCAAAAGGGCCACACCACCGGTGGCAGAGCCACCCAACTGCCCAAGAACAGCACCAATTCCTACAAACATTCATGTTTTCAGCTGCTTGGGTAACTGGGGCAACGCACAGAGAGAAGAAACACCCACTGGACCTGCTCGTCCACAAGCAAGGAGACAGGGGGGAGGATGAGCAAAGTCCCACTGGATTTACCGACTTCGGTGCTGAAGCTCACGGAGATGCAAAGATGCACCGAGGTACGCGGAGAGGCAAGCCAGGAACCCGAGGAGAGGGCAGAATAAGCAGGGCACCCCCTGAACAGGCCGGGTAGCCGTGTTGGAGACCCTCTGCCACGGTTTCCCAGAGCAGGGCCGACCAAGAAAGGTTTTGGAAGAGGCCCCAAGCAGGACCAACGAAGAAGGGTTTTGGAAGAGGCGTCCAACAGAAGGCACAGCTCAAACCGCAGCATTTTCACCCCCAAAGACCAGGGTAGCTCAGCCTTGGGGCAAACACCCCATTTTCCTTGTCTAAGGGCCCCCCCACGGCACCGGAGCTGCAGACACGGGCGTCTCTGCAGCCACGATGAAGAACAAGGGCGCTGCAAACCGCACGCGTCTGCAAGGAGTTACACTATTTACTAGACCACAGATTCAGCTTAAAAAATAATAAAGTGTGGATGGGTTTTTTTTTTTTAATCTTTTATTTAATGAGTAAGAATTTTCATCCCAAGACGTGGAGCAGCTGGAGGGATTTTTCCAAGGACTGAAACAAGTGGGGGGGGGAAAAGCCTAAGGACTTTGATCAGACCACAACCATGGAAAATTTCAGATCAAAGGTGGGTATTTTGAGAAGTTATGAGTGTGGTAAAACAGGGATTACAAGCAAAAATGCTTCGCAGCCCTAATATAATGGATTCTACAAAACATCCAGTATATCCTCCACATCCTTTATGTGTATGAACTTTATGTTCCTGCCTTCCATCTACATATCAAAAGCACATTGCTACCAACAGATAGACTTAAGATGTTTCCTCACATTCCCAGGGTAGCTGCAAGGATCTGTTAATGGGAACCTTATTGACGTGAGGAGCTCGATTTCAGCAATTCCAGCCTTTCCTGGCACTGCCTGGAGAGTTTACACGAGGGGCAGCCGGCGTGAAGGGATGGGCAGAAGAAAATTGAGGGGTTAGCGGAAAGAAAGCCAGCTCTTCTGTTCGCTCTGCTCCTCTCTCCACCTATTTTATTCTTTTGTCTTACTAAATCCTGAATATAACAACGGGGGACAGTCAGAGCAGGGAAAAGACAGGATGCCAGCATCCCAGTCCTTCTCCCAGCAAGCTGCCGGAGGGAAGAAGCAGAGCAGGCGACTCCTCGCCTGCAGAAGAGCTCGGTTCTGTTTAAAATAACACAAAAAATACACTGTTCATTCCATCCTCCTGCATATCTCTCCACACACAGCAGCTCCACCTCTACCCCCAGGCCTCGGGGCTGTTTCCACCCTCCAAACGGCTAATTACAGCAGCAGAGATTCACGTTACAGCGTTACAGATTTACGTCTTCTGTTTTATCCAGATGGTTTAAAGTTTCCCAGCACAGCTCAACACGAGGACAAAAGTTTCCTCGTCTGGCTGACTCACCATCCATTGTTCCCTAATTACCAAGTGGCTTTAGATCCTATTTAAGAGGGACAACAGAAAACTGACTTCTTAAAAGGAAATTCCTCGGTGTTCTTCCCGCCTTTAACATGATCTGAAGTCTCCCTGAAACGCAAGACATGTCACGTTTTCCTCCTCTTAATTAAGAAGCAACTTTCGAGGGAGGAAAACGAGCATCTGGGAGCAAGCAGCCGCCGATTCACGTGCTGCCTTGGACCCTCACCATCACCCCTGTCGCTCCTCCGGCCCCGGGAGGGTTTGGCTGTGCCCGGCCACACGCTTGCACGGCGCTGGGGAATAACCCTGGGAGCCAGAACAGGCTTGGGCGCTCTAAAATCCTATAAGCTCTAGGAAAAGGAAAAGGCAGCTTTGGGCAGCTGCTGGGGTCGTCACTCTGGTCCAATTCTCACTTAAAATCTGGGAGAACAGCTAATAATGACAAATATTTTCTCTCTCTGGCTGTTCCTTGTGCTGGCTGACTCACTGGGACAAATCACATTTCAGTTCTTGAGCCCTTACCTTTACTCTTCTGAACACCCATCCCACCAGACCTGGTCAGCAGAAATATTTCATGTGGAAGGGCGCAACTCACCCTACTGCACCACAAATCGGTCACTTTTACCTTCCACTTTACCTTCAGCATCTGTGCACACTGTGATTTGAGTATCTTATGCTTCCACTGGAGCTTAGAGACTTCGTGCCCTTTTTCCCTAGACAACCTGAGTTTAAAAATCCCTTTTTTTTTAATAAGATGTAAATAAATTTGAAGTCCACATGGTAATTTTGAAGTCCCTGCTCTCCCTCGTTCCCATCGCTTGCAAAATGTACGCAGGGCAGGCGGGAAACCATCAGGTTTCCCTGGAGATGTGTGGCCCAGGGAGGCGAGGGAGGGGATTCTCCCCCTCTGCTCCGCTCTGGGGAGACCCCCCTGCAGTTCTGCTCCAGCTCTGG
>NW_010254893.1:0-1709 GCF_000690775.1 Eurypyga helias | reverse complement strand
TCCAAGGCCAGGCTGGATGAGGCTTGGAGCAACCTGGTCTAGTGGAAGGTGTCCCTGCCCATGGCAGGGGGTGGGACTGGATGATCTTTAATGTCCCTTCCCACCCAAACCATTCTGTGATTCTAGGTAACAGAGCTCCCACAAAAAAGAAACACAAAGTGAAATCATCACAAGGTGTTTACAGCATAGGAGACGCCTTCTCGGCCGTGGTCTGCTCGCAGTCTGGGTCAGGAATAATCCCCACGTACACTGGGGAGAGGTAGAGTAGGAGGAGGGAATGGGCTTTAAAGACTCCAAAGACCTCTTTGCATCAGGAGGGTTACATCCCTAATTTCTGCTTCCCTGTCACCCCTCTGATTTCCATAAAGTGCCGGAAGATGAAGGCGCAGGTTATCCGAGAGGCCACGGACACCAAGGAGCCACCCAGCTCCGGCCAGGGAATGCATCTCGCCACACACATGGGATTCCTCCTGGAGAAAATCTCCTTCCCCATGCCTGCGTGCTTTCAAAGATCACCAGGACGTTTTTTCCCAGGGTTTTTACCCCAGGATTACAGCCGACGCTCCCAGCCCAGCGGTCAGATCCTCAAGCCCTGCCACCACTGCTGTCAGACAACTTGCCTGTCCTCCGGCCTCTTCGTTCCCCGCTCGTACGCCGAGGACGGAGGGGACAAGGAGTCTCTCCGCCTCTTCTTCTCTTTACTCTGGCTCTGCCTCTCAGGATCCCGCTCCCTGCTCAGGATGGGGTTCTTCGGAGTAGGAGTCTGATCCCTGTGGCCGGCTGTCTCTCTCCCACGGTCAGCTGTTGGGGAAAAGGGAGAGAATTTGTATAATTCAGAGTATTTCTCCTCCTACAGCTTCAGTAGCTTCTGTCAGTCAACAGAGTCCCCGTTCAAACAAGTTAGAGGCTGCTCTGTATCCGCCTTGGGGCTGCACTTCCCATCCCCCACCGCTTAAAACCTTCCCCATTTACAAGACCTGTTTTCAGGGAGCAGGAACACCAAGCTATAACACCCCTCCACACCCCAGAGCGGGAAAGTCAAGCGGTTTCATAGGAGCGAGGCAACACGTGGGAAAAGGCCGAGTACGTACCGTTGTTCTCCTTCTCTGCTTGACTCTTCTTGGGGATGCGGTACACCTCCTGCAAAGCAAGCCACAGGCAGGGTCAGGGTTTCAGCTGCTCCCCACAACCACCCCAGCGTCGGGGTGCAAGAAGCATAAAACAGCGCTAAGGATTTAACAATTCGCTCATAACCTTACAATAAACACGGAAAATATGTCTCTGGAAGCAAAGTTCTGGGTTTAGGTGAATTATTGTGGTGCTTTTTATATTCTGCCTCCGATCAGTGCTTCGTTTTTGAGGAGTTTGGGTGGCTTTTTGGGCTGCAGGGTCTAAGCTGGCTGTCCCACCCCCGTGCTACGAGCATCCAAACTTCCAGCTCTGCTGGAATAGCAAAAAATCCCTATTTTGCCATGAAACAAGCTACTCTCCAGTTGCAAAATTGAGCTTTTCTACCTCATTTTGTCAGCCCGGGTAATACCACATGACCAGTACGGATCCCAGATGGGTCGTGGTTTGTCGGGGTGTCCACGGCCATCGATCTCTGCCCTGGCAAACAGAGATGGCCATAGGGAAAGGATCTGTCCTCTAAGGACGCGGCGGTGACGTGGCCGTCTACCACCGGTGCCTAACTGTTGTGGTTTAACTCC
>NW_010254892.1:2311-3744 GCF_000690775.1 Eurypyga helias | reverse complement strand
CCCCCCTGCCCGCCGCCGGCTCCAGCCCGGCTCCAGGTCTCTCCCGTTCAGGCTTTATGGGGGATGCCGTGGATTCCAGACTTCAGCGATTAAATTCACGCACAAAACGCTCCTGGCCAAAGGGAACTTTCCACACACCCCACCTAAAGTTTTGCGGTGTTTGGCCAATTTCGGCAAGGGAGGTTCGTGGGAAGAAGGATAGGTCAGATTTATATCAGGGTAACCCGCCTGTTTCTACCCTTTCGCCTGAGTCACCTATGAATTTCTCAGGTGCACGGCTGCATCTCACCCCGCACATCTCTGCCATCAGCACCCTCCGGACAGTGTCTGAACTCAGCCCGTTCCACAGCCGGTACCAAACCTAAGCTCTTAGCGCGGCTCGACCAGCCACGCTGTGAACGGGGCAGAATAAGAATCTATTGATCGCCCTGACCTTATATCCTAGTCCGGCTGGTTGTTGGGTTTCGTCTGGTTCGGGCTTTTTTTAAGCCGACTCTTACTCTACGTGTTAAATGGTCGGCTCTTTAACCAGCAACTAGCAATCATCAGACATTAATTTATACGGCTTTTACAAATACCTAAGCTATTTAAAATGCTGAACTGGGTTGTGTGTGGCAGGGAACATCTATCTATTGAATAGGCAGTGTCACACGGTAGCATGCTCTCTTGTCAAGGGTGATTGTGTTTTAGGCAAACATTTGAGCAAACATAAAGGCAAAGGTCAAGTACTGTTCAGTTGCAGTGTGTGCTAATTCACCTAGCTAACCAATGGGGCAAAAGTTGCGTTTTCTGCGAGCACCGCAGACCAAACCTCTGCGAAGGGCATTATTAGCTGTGAGCCGTCTGTGATCGCTTCCAGACAGCTCCCGGCTGGAAGGGCTGGAGGCTCCGAAGGTGCCCGGGATGCAGCTCCTGCACCCTTTGCTAACAAGCGCCTTCCAATAAACCGATGGGGTTTGTAATGTTCTGCTCCCCCACCCCCCACTCCCTTTTTTTTCCCCTCCCCGGGCCTTTTTATTCATTTATTTCCCTGCATTTTATTCCTTTCCCTCCCCACTCCTGAACCACCGCCGGCCGGCTGGGAAGGCCGAGCGCCCGCAGCACCAGCGCAGGGAAACGGGCAACTCCGGAGGGACTGGGCGAACGGAGACCAGGGGCAGGGAAGTGCTGTCTGACTCCTCATTGAAAGTGCGTGGGGAGGAGGGGGGAGGAGGAACCGAGTTACTTTATTATCCTCATTCCTCCCCACGTCTTCGCAATAAACTAAAGCCATGTTTTGAATAGGAAAGGCTGGAATTTATCTCTGAGGGTGATCTGCCTGCAGAATTTTCCAAGCAAACCTTATTCTTTCTCATAGGGAAATTCTTCCTGCCATCCAAAAAAAAAAAAAAGAGAAGAATCAAAGGACTGGGTGGTGGTTGTCACACTCGCAG
>NW_010254892.1:0-2295 GCF_000690775.1 Eurypyga helias | reverse complement strand
AAAGGGGGGGAAAAAAAAAAAGAAAAAAACCCCGGCGACCCATTCCTTCCTTCTCGGTTCAGCCTGGAGGGCTCGCACTTTGAATCAATAGTCATTTTGTTTGAACCAATGGCTGTGCTTCCATCCAGGCTGTACGTACAGTAGTTTTCATCATAAACTCGGGTTTCGCAGTTGTGGTCTTAAAGCACTCAGGTTTGGGCGTTGCATGTGCAAAATAAACAAATAGATAGATAACCAAAAAAAAAAAATCAACAACCAAAAAAACTCCAACTGAAAACGATTATTCTGAACCCTGGCGAAAGCTTGTGAAATTCTTACTTGTTGCCTTGCGCTATAGAGGCAGTCGCCTCCCAGTCCCGCACCGTGGGGTCTGGCTGCTGCCTGGCTCTGCTCTGGGAGAAGCGGGATGACTTTTTTTTTTTTTTGACAAAATTCCAGGAGGAACATCAACAACGTTAGAGACGTGATTCTAAGCACAAAACTGGTTTATGGCTAAAATGACATTAAAATCACGAGGGCATATTTTCTTTGCAGTGCAGACTTTGAACACAAGCATACATTCATAAGAAAACACGTTAAAAGAAAGAAAAAACACCCAAATAAAACCCACATAAACACAACTTACCCCCGCCTGCCAAACCATCACAATTTGTGGGACTCTTCTTTAGTGCTGCAGACAACTTGGTCCTTCAAGACCTGCATAAAACACGGTGGATACAGTGGAAGAAAAATAAAATAAAATAAAAATGTTTTGTCATTTATTTCTAAATAGACTAATCTCCTTCAAATGTCTCGGATTTCTTTACAACCCACTGGCTACGGTCCTATAAACACCACCTGGGCAGTTTCACAAGCTTTAAAGTTTTGTGTGAGAGTGTGTGTGTGTGTGCGTGTGTGTGTGCGTGTGTGCGGTAAGTTGTTTAAAAGGCATCGTTACCATTCAGAGGTATAAAAGTATTGCCCTGATCTTTGACGTGATGGGGTTTGTTTTTGGATTTGGGATGGGGTTTTTTTTACATGCACCTCTCATTTTACTTAACTTTTTAAAGATGGGAAAAGCTGGAAGCTTTAGTTTTCGGGAGACTTTTCTCGTTATTCATCTGTTTGGTCGCCTTAGCTGCACAAAAGCGTATCAGCTGCGTTATGAAAAATGGCCTAAGCCCAGAGAATGTCACAGTGGTCGACTTATTATTTTAGCCCTTCTTAAAAAAAAAAAAAAGAAAAAAGAAAAAAAGAAAACTCGGGGAAAGTTTGCTTTTGATGAATTCAATAAAAGCGGCACTGCAACGGAAGAGATTTTAAGCTAAAATCATACAGCATGGGGGCAAAAGCTTAAACCAGCCAGATGGCCAAAGGTAGCCAGAGTCTGGTTGCTTCAAACCCATCCACCGAAGTTACAGTCCTCCAGGCTTTTAGCTTTTTTCGTGTTTATCGTGCTTTGTTTCCCCCTCTCTAAAATATCTCAACAAACAAATTAACAAAAGTGAACTTTTACAATTTATGTGTCACGATCCGTTTTTCTTTCCGTCTCTGGAACAGGGAGAAGGCAGAGTTTTTTAGGGTTTGGTTTTAAGACAACATGGCAAAGCCCCTGAGCAAGGTGTTACTTTTTAATTTACCAGCACCTCATCTCTCATCCCCAAGGAGGGCATCCTGGCCGTAACCAGAAAGAAGTCGAAAGGACAGCACGGACTGCAACTGAAGGCTGTGCTGTGAATCAGCTCCTGTCCTTCTCCTGTGTAATAAATAGACTTAAAGAATAAAAGCAATTAATAATGATAACAGTATTAAATACCACAGACTAGGGACCCCGTGGGCCAGGGAGTTGAATTCGGTTTGGGTTTTGTCTGTTGTTAGGAAACATCCATTACCAGCCCCAAAACCGCCAGTAAACTCTGTTCCCTTCAGGCGTAAAAATCTTTGCAATTCTTGTGATTTCAGTGGCACTGGGAGGCTGCTATTGCCTTCCAAAAAGTTGTCCTGGCTGTCAGTGAGGGCAGAGACCTGGAGCCTTAGCCTGGGTCTGAGGCTGTGTCCACCTGCTTTGGTAACAGGAGGGAGCTGTTGGCGCCGCTGATCCGGGGGAGATGTCAGTGCGGGCTGTGCAGAGGGGATAGGAGTTTGGTAGTGATGTCCGGGCTTTAAGCGCCCTGCCCAGACTGCCCTCGCCCCTTGCCCTTTACTTCATCGTTATTCCGGTCCTGCAAAATAAGTGTCCGCGCAGCCGGCGGGAGGGGGGGGCTGCAGCCCGCCCGCAGGTGCTTAACGCCGAGACAAATCTCCCCCCTTTCACCT
>NW_010254891.1:1620-5487 GCF_000690775.1 Eurypyga helias | reverse complement strand
GGATGCTGATGGGGGGCTAATCACTGCGCACGCTGTTCGGCTGCCGGCCGTTCCGAGAAGCGCTTCTCCGTCAGTACCGTGCCGCTTCTCCCGGCACACGGGGGCTGCCGGCTCTGGGAACCCAAAGGCTGCTTGGAGTTTAGGCTCCAGCCTGGCTCCTGCCGAAGTTCACGGCAAAATACGTGCAGCGCTGCAGGGTCCAATCCCGCCCTGAAAAGCCTCCAGATGCTCGTTCCCCCCAGACCAAGCCTTGGAGGAGCTGGACGTGTTTGCTGGCACATTTCACCCCCTGCAGACACGTCCCCTCTCTCACGGTGCTCACAGGGTCCGCAAAAGTCGGGCTTAGCCTCTCCGTCCTGCCCCGGGATGCCTGAGCCCAGGGGAGAGGTTTATCCCTGCCAGGCTCTTACGGAGTCAGATGCGTGATTCTACGGTCTGATTTTCTCGAGGTCATTTCCATGTCAACCTGCTCTCCAATTTATGATGCCAAAGGTCACCCTCAAGCTCTTCCACTGACATGTTTTAGAGATTAGGAAATAATGCTGTGAGAGTAGGAGTGAATTTTAACCCTACGTGATTTACGAGCCGTACCTAGGGAGCCTGCTAGATGCATAACGTGGCATATAGACATGTATGGGAAGACAAATGCACATGAAGAAGCACAGGATGTAAAGAGAGGTTAAGTAGACCCAGGCATTATGGATTACAGCTCAAAAACACACGCAAACACCTTAATTCAGTAGAAACGTGGAGAGTTTAAAAGGAGTCACAATGTTGACATGCTTATGAGAAATTGCCGTGTTTTCCTAATGGTAGTAGTCTGAGGCTTGTGTCTGCCTTACTGTTTTTTTGCCTGCCAAAAATGACAGCAAGCTAGACCACATCCTTTTCCAGCCCAGATTTTAATCCATCCCGGCATAAGTTTGTCCCCGCCAACAGAGGCAGAAACAGTATAGCAGCACGAGCACTTTCCACAGGGCACTCTGTCTCTACGACCACATGCCATGGGGAAGCTGAAAATCCTGCTCAAGGTCTGCAGCAATGAAGGGACCATATTTTGACTTGCCTCCTCCCTCCAAACTTTTCACCATCAGTGAAAGTGATACAGCAGTATACAGTTAGTGCTTACGCTTTCAAGTAATAATGAAACAAAGATATTTTTAGCTATTTCCCTTGGGCAACTGGAAATACGAACAGGCATTATGTCACCAGCTTGCTCCCTGTGAAGTGTGAAGACTTTTGGATTAGACCATCCAGGGACAAGCACTGGGAATCTTGCAGGAGGAGAACCTTGCTGCAACTGCTGGACTGACCCCTCAAGGGTCTCTTTGGGAGGGAGCGCTCTAGCATTTGTTGTTGAACCACAGCAGATCTTGTGCATCTTGCTAGCTGGAGAGTTCAGTGCTGGGGAAGTGATCAAGAACTTTGCCTGGGTTCAGGAGACAGATGTTACTATTTGATATAAAATAAAAAATGAAAAAAAAAAGAGCAAAAGTATACTAAACTCAGAGTGAACCTGACTCACATCTTGGCAGAGAGATGGGATATGCAAAAGGAGGGAATTACTCAGCATCTTAGACATACTTCATTTTTCACCAAGCGGGAAGAGTTTGTTCCCAAAGAAAACCCCGTCTCTGTCACAGGCAGATGCAGTTCTCATGCTGGACGGTTCCACTGCTCTCGGAGAGTGGTGAAGTTGCTGATTGTTGATCATGGTTTCCATCTTTGCATCCTAACTGATCTTTTAGCTACGCTGGGTCCATGCCATCAAATGTCTTGGACTCCGGCTTGAATTTGGCTTGTCTTACAAGCCAAAAGGCGGCATAGGGAGCAGAGGGTAGGTTAGACGCACATGTAGTAGCCAGGGCTCCCACTGCAGCATGCTCTTCTGGTTGGCATTTGCCAAGTGCTGTGGGCCTCATGCCCAGGTGTATCACGTAGCTATAGTCTAGCCAAGAAGTGACGAAGATATGACTAACTGAGCCTGGGTTGCTCCTGCCAAAAAGGCACAGCTTGCCTCGGCCAAGCAGACACAATGGAAAACATTACATCGGGATGCTCATCAGGAGAGTTTCACGTCACCAGGAAGCGCAAGAGTGTTCCTGAGACGTGGGCTAAGTAGAAGAGCTGGCAGGGTATTTTAGCCTAAGGAGGATGCTCTGCAGCTTCAATATTGTACTTTGTGCGGTTTCCAGAGAAGGGTTTTAACATATTTGAGTGTCTCAATTTTAGTTCTGTTGCTTCAGTTGTAGGTCCTGGCCCAAGTGCAGACCGCAACAGATGCAGCACACCACTTTTCCTTTGGAGAGCCTTCAGCTGGCTTTGGGCTAGCCTGTACCCGAGCTTGCTCCGGAAAGGAGCAGCTGCTTAGAACCACCGTGTTCAGCATTCAGTAGAGTTTTTGAGATGCTCGGCTCTGGGGAGAGTAGTAGTTTCTAGCTGTGACAACTGCTTGTACCTTCTGGCTCAATTTCCTCTTTCTACCCTTTTTCTGGAGACTTACTAAGTCTCTGAGAAATAGCAAAAGCCTCTGAGGGGAGGGGAGTTCAAATTCTCTCAGAGTATTTAACCTGCTGGAAAATTTCTGTGTTGCATGTGCCCATAGGTCTGACAGCTGGGCTCTGCGGATGACCATGAACTGACAGGGGCTGTGCAAGAGTAATAGCCTGTGAAGAGTCAGTCCTGTCTGTTGGTGCAGATAGCAGAGACAGAGGTGGTTGGCAGCACGAGTTGTGACAGTCTCATCAAAGGCTTGTGGGGAGCAGACCATTACACTGGCAGTCTGGACCCAAATGAGGGCAGTTGGTCTCCCTACGGCTCTTTGCAAGGAGCTGGCTGCTCAAGAGCTTGGATGAGCTGACCAGGTACCCAGGCGAGGCCTTGGGGGATGATTGCCAGTGAATTTGCAGCCCCTCCATATGTTCCTTGTGGGCTGAGGAGGAATACTGAAGACAGAAACTCTGCTGAAAAGCTGCAGCTTTGCAGTGAGGATAAAGGCCAGCTTTCCTGACCAGACAGCAGGAACCTGAGGGATTTGCACAGGCTGTGCTCCTTTGATCCTTGGTTTCATTGTACCACGCTGTGTGTAAGGACTAGTACATTATCGGGTGAATAAAGGGACCAGGCACTGTCCTGTGTCCTGGTGCCACACCTGGATCCTTTGGTGCAGAGTGCTCCAACTTGTCCCATATGCAATCTGTACGCAGCTTTGCAGCACTCCCACAAAGTGCTGCTGGATCAGGCAGTCCAGGCAACCCAGGTTTCCCTGCTGCGGCTGAGCTGCGGGCATTGGTGCCGCACTGTCACATCAGCAGGATTTTCTGTGCAGCCAGGGCGGTGCTGGGCTGTCTGAGGGCTGACTAATGGAGTGCCACAGTGCATGCGAGTGAACTCGCTTCTTCTCGGGCAGTGCAGGGCTGTACCGTATTGTTTTTCTCTCCAGACAATGCAGTGCTGGATTGTCAGTAAAAATGCAAAGCACATTGCAATGTTTGCTCTTTATTAATGCACTAAGATGCATTTGGGTGAAGCAGAAGGCTCCTGGCTGGCTTGGTTTCAAGCTCCGTGACAGGCTTCCCTAAATAAAACCTTAGCAGGGTCCAATTCATCATATCAGCCTGGGGGCGGGGGGGACCCTGAGCTATGCTGCTGGCACTGGAAGGGGCAAGAAGGCATGGAGAGGGCTCCAGCCCCTTCGCTGGGAGGGCAGGCAGGCTTGGCTGACCCGCACTGAGCTGGGCTGTGTGCAAATGGCCAAGCCAGCACTCAAAACACCCTTCCCTGAGCAGGGAGTGGATGGACAGAGTGGCAATGACAAATTCCTGTGAATTGCCAAATGGCTAGAAGAGTCCACAGGGGCTTAAACAG
>NW_010254891.1:894-1596 GCF_000690775.1 Eurypyga helias | reverse complement strand
GAAAGAGAAAGCATTAGCAATTAATCTACTTGTTCTGCAGACCTTCAATCATTGCTTATGTGACTTCTGCAATCTCTCTGCTCTAGGTGAGTATTTGCCCACCTGTTTTGTAGCTGAGGAATTCAAGCTAAAAACTGCATGTACCATGGCTGCAGCAGAGGCTGGGTGATTATGTTGTAGCTTCTGAGCCCATGGTTAGACCACTGGAATGTGCTGTTTCTTGTTCCGCTTTGGGGGAATAGATGTGTCTGCTTAATGCAATTACAGCTTAAACTTCTCACTCCGAAGACTTCCTACATGTTATCAGGTAAAACCCAGCTGAAGCAAGTCCCCTGGCCTCCAGCTGTCAGAACCAGGAGACAACGGCAGCTTCAGTCTAAGATACATTGATTCTTGATCAGGCAATATTTGGGCAGCTATTTATGTGGAGAGGGAAGGATATGGTGACCACCATTTCCAGAGTGTCCCATTCCACAACACCCTGGGCTCTGGGCTGTGCCCTGAAGAGAAGGACATGATGATATGATGGTATCTGGCCATCTTTTAGGGTGGCATTGGAGTCAGCCTCAGATTTGGGTTTAACTGGCCAGGGAAGAGTCCTGTTACAACGTTTCCTTGGGCCTCTGAGAACTTCTCTCCTTCAGCCACACTGCAGCAGATAAAATCATGATTAGAACTTTTTGGCTCTTTCACCTTCACCTT
>NW_010254891.1:0-874 GCF_000690775.1 Eurypyga helias | reverse complement strand
TTGCCCTACAGACAGGTCATAAGATTTTGGCAAAGCTGCTGCTTTGACCACTCTACCCCCTGCCACAACAGGTCCCCAGGCTGAGATGCTAGTGCTATAAAAATGCTATGTTTTTAGCAAGGACCTTCTGTCCTCTGCCTACAAGCAGAGTGACCCCTACAAATCACTGTCATTAAAGTAGACTGCATTGACACCAGGGCATAGACATAGAAAGTGGCTGAGAAGGTTGGACCAACACCAGAAATTCATTGTGCTAGGTGCTGTACAGTTGCTGTACAGTTGCAAAGCTGCAATTGCTCTTGCTGCAAAGAGTTGGCCACTAAACTGCCTTCTAAGAGCAGTTAAACCTGGCTGCCAGGCTAGCTGGGCTGGATGAACCAAGGCTGTAGCGTACAGCTAATAGCCCAACCTGAGCAAAGCATGTTGTGTATACTCTATTACAGCTGCACATCATGTTTCGTCCATTCCAGTTTTCCTGCCTGCCCACTCAGGGCCTGGTCTGGGTGAGCTGTTTCACCAATGGAAGAGTAAACCTGTGACCCAGGGAGGGGTCCAGCAGGAAACAAGCTGCTCGCTGGACAGCACCGCTCCAGAGAAGCCTGGAGAGGCTACTGCAGCAGCAAGTGGGGAAATATTTGCAAAGCATGGAAGGTGAGGCACTGCTTCACCTTGCCAACAAGCGGTGGCTAGTCCAAGCATTGCTCTACGGGCCCTGCGCCCCCTGCAACCCTCTGCTCACTGCTTCTCCTGCAGGAACACCCGCGGGCACGCGTCTGAAGGGCCCTTTGGCGGTCACTCGCCCCGCTCAGGTGTCCAGGCGGGCTGGCTAGGAGCCGAAGCCCCCCGAACCCACACACACCCCCCCACCGGCCAA
>NW_010254890.1:45267-75935 GCF_000690775.1 Eurypyga helias | reverse complement strand
CCCGCCCCTCCTGCTTGTCCTGCCTTGTGAGAAGTGAGACTTGAAAGAACTTTCACTTCTTTTGCTGGTTTGAAAACATATTTGACCTCTGAGAAAGGAAGCCAGGGAGAGCACTGAATAAGTTGATTTACCATCTCTTGAAATAACTCCTTTACTGGGTCTGTGCCAGAATCTGAAGTGCTGTAGTGACAGCAGCCAAAAGGGAGTGGGGATTTGGATGGAGATAAAGGGAAAGATTAAAAAAAGAGGTCTAAACCTATATTTAATCCAATGGTCTCGTTATCTGAAGCTGGCCACTTCCAGGAGCTCTACAAACTTTTCCTTTAATGAATGAATTGAGCCCTGTGTTGTAATGACAAATACTTCTTCTGGGAAATATTCATGTTGTGTTACATTAATGCTACAGTGAAAATACAAACTGAATTAGTTATAAGAGATACGACTTTTTACATCTGTGATGCGTGTGGATTATGGAGGCAAAGATGACCCCAGAAAGTGGAAGCTATGTGTCTGAGTTGTTGAAATTCAGGTTTTGGAATGACATCCCAGGAACAGCTGCTGCTAGGTACACAGGATTGTGAGGGGTGCAGTGTGATTTTCAGTGAAATGTCCAATTTTTCTTTATGAAAATCTTGGACTTCTTCTAGTCCAATAAAACGGGGTGTTTACTAGTGTCTCTGATGGATTTACTACAAAACATTGCTACTTGAACATGATTCTAATACTTTAATTCACTTCATAGCTGACTTTTAGCTGGTTGATTTAAGTAAAACTTTACTGCTTTAAACCAGCTAAGAACATTTTCCACAATCATCACAGTATTATTCACTTTAAGTATGTTCGTATTCTATAAGCTCTTTGGGGCAGAGAGCTCCAAAGTCCTAAGAAAAGTGGTTTCAGGTGTCTTTGGAAGCAGACATTTGGCCCTAAGTAGCAGTATTCAGCAGCACACATCCTGATTTGGGGATGCTGGTAGCTAGGCATTGCAGAACTGAGTTTAGCAGTACCTAGGTCACCCCTGTGATTCTGCATTGCCTTTGGAAATTTTGGCATTGGGTGAGCTGTATGCTTCCTACAATTCTATCTGAATGTCTCATCCTTCTTTTTTCCCACTCCTTCATAGAAATATCTACTCAGTGGTTAAAGCCTCATAGGGTAAGCATGTAAGGCTATGTTGTATGTTCACTATTGCCAGACTTGACCTTTTTATTCTGCCCTTAGAGCCCCATGCAGGGTACTGGGGGGTGCATCCACTCTCTGGATCTTATGAAGTTCCACCGAAGCTGGAACTGAACTGAGTGGAGAGAGATGGACGGAGAACCCTAAGCAGTGCCAGCAGCAGTTCTGAGCAGCCTGTAAGAGTGTGCATAAACGACAGCTTTGGAAGGGCATGTGGCACCCATAGCATCAGAGCAGTCGCAGTGGGAGGAGGCAACTGGTTTTTAATCAAAGTGGGAAGCAAGGCATGGCAAAAGGGGAGGCTTTGGAATGATGTGAGGACTTGATGAGAAGAGATTTTGAGTAAGGCTGAAGGCAGAGAGGCTTGGCGTAAGAAGCTTTTGAGTGGCTGACTTGCTTTAATTAGGAGCGATGGATTTAAGTTCAGTACACTGATGGAAAACAATTCCCTTGCAGATCCCATAGTGAGAATCCGAGTCCTTTCCCTTTGTTGTTATTTAAATCTACTGGTGTATGGGGATGTCATCAGAAAGAATGTTTGTTGCTCCTTGTATATTCAGGTCAGGAAAGATGTTCATGAAAGTTGTAGTCACGTAGTAATTATGTCATCAAATACACTTCTACAAACCTCTCCTCAGTGAAGAGGAATTTCCTTTACACCTGATTTCAAAATAAAATATGTCAAAGCTTAGAAGTTTATCTTGGCAGAACATCATACCATTAAGGCAAGATTGAATGTATCCTGTCCAAATCTCTTGCTTCTTGTAATGGTGCCTAAGGCTACAGTCCTCCAGATGTTGATACTACCAGCATTTACATTTTGAATGAAAAAACCTCTTGTTACCACAGACACTCTACAGTAGAAATTTTACCTTTTTTTTTTTTTAGAACAGCTTGTCTGATGTAATGCAAAAAAAATGTGATGAGAAAAACAAAGTAGATTTTTTTCCCTCCAGAATAATTTGCTCTTAGCAATAAGAATGAGAAAGGATGGGGCAGCAGCTCTTTTATGCCCCTTGCCTTCCAGTCCAGGTTAAGATTGCATTGTTTGTCCATAAATAGCTAAAAATTTCTTTAGTCTCGGGAAGGAAACAGAAGGTGCTGCAGTAGAAATAGTAGTGAGGGGTAAGCAAAACTTTTCCTTGCGCTAGCACTGGCCACACATCGTCAGCATTAAACTTAACGAGCCTTATTTACACTGAGTCACTCACACTGCTTTAGCCTTAAAGGGGCCTTAAGTGAGAATGGGAATAATTTCCTCTAAGTTTTGGTAATTAACACAACTACTCCTGTGGGGGATCAAGAGATGGTGGTAATTAATTTTCTTAGTTTTGTTGTATCAAAGGCAGCTTGCAGCCTTTTTGCTGAGGTGGTGCAGTTTTAGGACATTTTGTGAATGAAAGACAGAACCAAGTGATCATGGGATGACAAAAGATAACAGGACACTGAGAAGAGAAATAACATCTTTCTTGGTGTATATTTTTAGGAAAGACATATATATATATATAGTTCAGCAAGAATGAGCAGGCTTCAATTAGAATTAGATGATACTATTTTTTTTAACAAAAACTGTATTGCCACATGCTGATCTGCATTAAGATCGCTTTCTCCCACTCTCAGTTGCAGGTTTAGCTATCTTTTGTTGCTTCCATGTTTTGCTGGATTGGTACTTGAGGCTTGAATCTGGTAAAGAGATTCATGATGCAGCTGCATAGGCTGATTTGCCAGTCTGTTGCTACTATTTCTGTATTGTAGAGCTTATGACTGAGTGTCAGCCTGAAGAAGAAAAGCATGGAGAATTGCTGATACTTTCAGGATCAGATGTTCAGCTCTCCATCCTCCAACAAACAGGTCTTGGGCACGAATTTGTTGGACCATTAGTAACGGTTCAAGGAAAATCACAAAAACCACTCACCAAACAGAAGGTGTATACATCACATTGGTCATGTATATGTGGTTTTGCGGCAGTGAGATATGTATGAGATGAAACCAAGGTCAGAAGTAACATACTGAGTCTTCCATACAAGTAACTCATAAAGGTAAGTGATTTTCCCAGCTGCTGTTTTCCCCTACATGGCACCTTTGCATGGGAAGCCCTTATCAGGAAGGATACAGGGATTGTGATGTGTACTGGGTTGATTTACAGGTTATACTTTGTCAGAATGAGAGGGCTCAAACTTTTAAAAATCACTTTAGATAGTGATTTTATATAGTGGCATTAATATCATCAGAGATAGCATGTTCAGCAAATACACACACACACACACGCTTCATATGTCATTTACTCTTTTTTTTGTGCTTACACTTCAAATAATTTCTGTTCAACCATGATATCCTGTGGCATGGATGGATGCTTGTTAGTAGAACAAGTAACATAATTCCTGAGTTAGAAAGGTCACAGATAGGGCAATGGGACTCGGGACCCAAAGCTGGAAAATGTATTAACATAGTTTAATCAGTCATACTAAATTCCTCTGTGGCATATTTCCTCAACAAATTAGTTAAAAGGATTCTGGGTTCTGTCACTGGAAAAGAAAACAATCTTTTATTCTAAAAGGAATATTTTTTTCCTTTAACTATTGTGTCCGAAAGCTTTGGGATTCTTTTTTTTTGCATCTGCATGAGTGTTTATCGCAGTTTATTCTGTAATGTTAAAAACCTTATACTAGGATATCTAGCTTCTGTAAATTTTGCTGGAGCTTGGGTCTGCAGCCTTGATCAAATTACTTGCTCCTTATGTGTCTCACTTTCACTGTATTCAGGTAATAGGCTCTCCAGCGCTGTCCTAAAATTTAGCGAGTCTGTAAAGTGCATACCACAGTATGATGCTCGTATCAGATGGAATTTCTAGGAACTACTGCAATTCGAAGAACTAGTAATTATTTGGGGTTTGGCTAAACTGTTGTTATCCAACAACTGTTGGATATCCAACAACTCTTCCCCGGTGAAGAACCGTTACTTTAAGTGTTAGAAGAATGTGTATGCAAGCCATGAGCCAGCCAGTATGTTTTGTGGCAGGAGAGTGTATTTTAGGGAAGCAATGACAGTCAAGGAGCGTGATTCAGATTCTGATTGTTCTCAAGTACAGGAGTGCAAATGTGAAAGTGTATCAGTGAGATTCATCTGAAGAGTAACTGGGTTGTTTGTTTCCTAGATGGCCATGCAGGATTAGTGAATTATGCAACTTTAGCTACCCTTTGCATAGTTTGAAGCCGAAATCGGAAACCAGTTTACAACCGCTTTAGTGCAGCCATTCTTATGTATCCCATGCAACTCATACGCTGGATGGGTAAGAAAGGCACTTCAGGAGGGAATACTGTTCCCTTGCTATGTGGTGATTCTGTAATAATTAACAACAGCACCCTTGTTAAGTTGCTCTCTTGGTACATTCAAATTGAAATTCCTCCTCTGTTAGAGTACTTGCTCTTTTTCACAAGTACCTTGTAGAGCTTTATATCTTATAAGCTTCATAATGGTGAGATCCCACCCTGAAATACAACTGTAGTATGATTCGCTGTGTTGAAGATCTAATGTATGATTACTTTATTCTTAAATAGATATGACTAATGGAGTTTTAAAAGTACAGAACTAATTCACAAAGTTCAGTAATTAGTGATATGGTAAAAATAGGATTCCTCTAAATTACTTTAAAAGTTGGCCTGTTTCCGCCTACATCATTTAAATAGGTATTCATTTAAAGCCAACTGCTTCTTGCCTTTTGCATTTCTGTACTGCTGTTAGTTTTTCTTTCTTCCTCCTGAGGATTTAATGTGTGTCCTGTAGACTTATCAACCCTGACTTTTTGTATGTGACAACGCTCACTGTGATCTCCTAACTCATCAATCAAATGGGAACCATAGTCTTCAAATGTATTTTAGAGGACCTCTTTCTCAATAGCACACAGTATTCCTATACTGAGGGTATACTATGCCATAAAATAATGTTTATGCTCCTTTAGGCTTAATACCATACCATTTGTGAGCACAAGTGCTGAAGCAATTTAGAAAGAGATGTTAACTTTATATCCTACTAGGGAAGTAGTTTTATTACTGTGTATGCAAAGCAACAGGAAAGCAAAGCTTTGCTTTTATATTTTATTAGCTACATTATCATGTTTCAGGGCCTCTTCTTATATCAGTATTCACAGGCATATAGAAGTCTTTCTTTATGAGTATACTGAAAAGAGATTAGGAAATTAATAACATGGCTTCTGAATCTTCAGAAAAAGCACTTGCTTTAGAAAACAAAGAATTGTTTCAGCAGTGTATGTCCCATTAATGAGGTTTACAAACGCCAGATGTAGAAGTATAACACTGTGCTTTGGCATTGGATTATGAAACTAGAATGGAGATGAAAGCAGTTAACTTCACTGCCATGTAGAGGAATATTGCTGTTGGTAATGCCAGACATTTAAATATGAATCAAGTCCCAACATAGTCCTGAGATTTTCTAAAAACATTAAAATATACTTAAGGTTGTTTTTTATTTGCCCACTGATTTTGTTCTTTGAGGTGCACTTTCTGAGTTTTCTGTCATAATTATGAGATCAAGAAATTGATGCAGAGATTTTTCTTTCAGAGAAACAACTCAGAGAGTTGTCAGAACCATGAATTTTAAGCAGATTACAAAGTAACATGAAATTCCATAGACCTGTGAGAGTTCATAATACTTGATAAGTGCTGTTTTGGGATGCAATTTTTATAGTCTCTGAAATGGATTTTGACTGGTTTTGGAAACTGAAATTCTACACCGGGAAAATTCACGTACAGTTAAATGTCCTGTTTTGGTAAGGTTTACGAATATACTTATTTTTTCATATGTATTTTTGTTTGTATTATAGAAGTCAGCTCAAAAAATACTGTATAAGAATGCTGACAAATTACTTCCTAAAGGAGCTTGACCATGTTCAGTCCATCTTCCATGGAAATTCTCACAGAACAGAATTTCCTATAGAAATAAGTGTTGTCCTTCTTGTGAGAATTTTCACTGCATAAGAGCATATCTGCTAGACACATTCTTAATCCAAAATATTTAAAACATCCAGGAAATGGAATGCCTTGAATATAGATTGTCTTGGGTTAAAAAAAGAGACCATGACTTCACACTGTATTTTGTAGGAATCAGAACAGTATTCTGTAGAATCCGCTCTGGGGAGCCACGAAGAACCTTTGCTCATTGCAAATGTTATGAATGTGGAATCTAAATGAAAGCAGCTAATGATGATACAAATGTGGCACAAAATTTCCACATCACAATTACTGCTTCTAAACATTGAAGTATCATGATTCAGCTGTAGATTTCCAAAATTAATTTTTAAAATGTTGATATATATGTGAGCTTGCTGGTGTTGCTTCTGAAAACATACAAGTTCTTCTCTCACTGAAGTTCACTGAAGGGTGATGATATCTTTTTTGGTATCATTAGGGCTAGGTGAGATTTTCCAAACTTTAAGAAAGTGGAAAATAATGTGCAGGTAAATTCATAATGTTTCAAAGCACAGTAAACTTAGATGCCCAGGCTCATGCATCTTGTGTTCAGAAAAAAATAAAGGAAAAAAAAAAAAGCCTTGAGATGCCTGGTTTTCATGATGGGTAGTGAAGTGATTGAGACGATAGCTTGTAACCAGGAAAAAAAAAAAAAATCCTGTCCAATTTGAGATGATAGCAAGCATTACTCATGCTACAGATTTGATTGATTGAGCATGTATCTTACCAATAAACCCCTCTAACTTAGCTATAATTTTTTTTTAATGTTTTCCACTTAAATGAAATGGTTTTTATCATTATACCTCCTGTCTGTCTCAGGTTCACTTTCAGTTTGCTGTTCTTTAGCTAGCAACACATTTTAAGTGCTGGGCTATGTTAAAAATAATAATGTAGTAGTCAAATGTTCTAGAGGAAAAGTTACAGCTGCTTTTTATCCACTTGTTGTGACACTGAGATTTATTCAATTCAATGTTGCATGTGAAATGCTGTAACAAGCAGAGAAAGATGTGATCCTAGCAATGAGAGAGATTTCTGTACCAATATGGTTGGGCATGTCAATCCAGAGAGGACCAGGAGCCTCTTACATATGGTGGTGGTTTTATGCCATTTCTTCTCAATAAGGCAAGAAGATTTTATGATTGGTGAAGTTAAACTGCAAAGTCATCCAAAATGAGAACTGAGTTGTGCTTCCTGTGCAGTTGTAGGAGACCATTTCCAGCACCACTGAGGTTCAGTTCTGGATCTTGGTATGAATCCAGCAAATGCCAAGACTACTTTCTTAGCTTCACTTAAATGACTGTTCATGGGTTTTGGCTAGCTTCGGAATGAGCTTGTTCAGGAAGGAGAGATTTTATGTCCTTTTCGGTTGGTTTGAAATCATTAAAGATTGCAAAGAGTCAACCTCCTTCTTTGCTAGTCAAACTAGTTTGGGCTTGAAAGATAAAAATAGTTTCTTTATTTGAAAGACATATTTGTAATTTCTGTAGAAAAGGCCTTCTGTTCATAACTCGTTCATGAATCAGTAAAACCATGAATAAATACAGAAGATCTTTTAGGTTGGTGATATCTAAGTTTAATTTGCACAAGCAAATTACCTCACCATGAAGTGTAAACTGAAGAGGGGTCATATGGAATTAACTTTGGAATTCCTCAGTTGGTTCAGAATCCATTATTCTGCTTGCATTAATATCTTTTATTTGTAGTAACTGCAGTTCCTCCAAGTGATAAACTATGTCAGTGTCGAATGATAATCAAGGATTTGATCTCTTGTGCCCAGAAATCCATCTTAAAGGTTCATTAAATTTACAAGGAAACTTCACATTTAAAAATAACTGTGAATTCCTAGTTCAGCTGTTGCCTGTTTATGTCACGGTCTCTCTCGATAGCAACACATCCTATTTTTACTCTAGAGTCCAAGGCTTACACAGCGCAAAGGATGTCCTCCTCCAGAACCAGCATCAGTGTTATAAAGTGCAGAATGTTGCTCAGAATGATTGCAGAAGATGAAAGATGCAGAATACTGATGCAAGAAAGACAAAGATCTTAAGATCAAGTAAGAAAGAAAATGCCTTGCAAAAAATAATTTTATGCCAGTCCTCCTTCTGTTTGGCAAGTCACTTTTAATCAGAATTTCAGCGTTCGGGAGGAATTGCATGTTTTCAAAAAGTGCCACAATATTTTTGAGCCTAGACTTAAAATTTCTAAGCACTACAGCTGCAACTGGAGCTACGTAAAACATTATAGAAAAGAGGATGAATATGTAACAAAACCAATATCCAGAATTAATGATATTTTGATTGTTTTGGCATTTTCCCATAAAAAGGAGGAATGACAACTCTTACCCACAGAAGTGGTGTGAGACAAGATAAATTACCTTCTGTTAGGTTCTGAGGTACTATTATAGTAGTGATAAACTTAGGAAGAACCCATAATAATCCAGTGTTCAAATGGTTTGCATATTAAATATAGGCTGGGGAAACTCGGTTGTGTGCCATATGGTAGAGAACAGATGAAGAAATATTGCATTACCTATGGGAATATAATCAATGCCTTGTACGTTTCTGGTCACATCCTAAAACATTTACAACAAGACTATACACCAAAACATGTTGTCTGTATCTTTTGCCTGTGTTTTCCTTTTATAGATGCTTAGTTAAGCACATGTTTAAGCTTATTTTTAAGCATAGTATAACTTTAAATACAAATTTAGTCATCCTAAAATCAATCTATGGACAGATTAATAATCTTAAATAAATAAATACTTCATCACTATAACATTGGATTGGAGGTAAATGCCTAAATGTTTCCTACTTTGTCAGTTATAACCATTTTGTAGGGCTTGTTGATCATCACATTGCCAGGAGATGAGCAGAGAGAAGCAACTGGTTAACAGCTGGTTGCATCTGGCCACAGCCAGGAAAGCACAGCAATAGAATAAACAATTCAGTTTTCAACAGCTGCATTTGCAGTTACAGTCTACTGAATCAAATAAGTGCAGCTTTCCAAGTATAATTTGTGAGCTAGAAACATAAATTATCTTTAGAAACATTTAGAAGCAGTGAGAAAAAAAATCTTATCCTATCATTCTCTCCCTCTCTTACTAAAAGTTATTGCTATTTTTAATTCCCACCTTTGTTTTAAACATGGGAAACATTTACTAATAGACAACAGGTTTAAGCATTTTAAATCTTCACTGTGCTTTGTACTTTGATGTACATCTCTCTATTTCAGTTTCTAAGGATTCTGTGCTCTCATGTTTCACTTCTAGGAACACTTGAGAGGTGTTAGATATTTCCTGATATCCACCAAGGACTTTGCTGTAGGTTTTTCATTGTCCCTGGAAAGTCACCAGATACAATATTGATGGATAACAGTAGAACAGTAGAACAATTTATTAAAGGATAAATCGCATCCGGAACATAGTTACATAATGAAATGCCTGAATATGCTACTGAAAGCTGGCCAGAGACTGCGAGATGGTCATACTATTTAGAGTCATCTTGCCTGAAGTCAAAAATGGCTGTATCGTTTCTCCATCAAGGTATCAGCAATCTCAGATGCTGAGATTAAAGGAAGTTGGCCCACGATATGATAATACTTCTGCAACTAACTGATGGTTCAGAATCTCAGGGCAAGTCAATCTGCAAAGAACAGTGAATATAAGGCTGAATGTTTGTGACAGGTGAAAGAAAAGGGATTGTTTTACACCTGTGCTTGCGGTAAATGGTTAGAAAAGATGCTCATCACAATATGGTATCTGTATATACTGATTTATTCTGAATTAATTTGAAAGCTGTGTATATCAGAGCAAGTGCTGATCAAGTTCTTGGTATAAAAAGTCTTTAGAAAGCCAAAATGTATTTTGATCATTCACAGGACTGATTAATAATGTACATGAATACAGGCTAAGAGAATCAGAGGTGTCCTGAGGATAGGTTGTAAGTTGAAAGACATCAGGAGAGGGACGAGGCCAGCCCACAAGGGCATAAATGGCTGTTTTTTCTTGGGAAAGGTGAACGTTCAGAATAGCCTGTGCCCAGCTCAGTCCTGTTCCTGACTTACTGACCGACTTACCAGACAGACCCTTGCCCTGCACTGTTGTTTGCCCTGTCTCCAGTCCTGTCTCTGGCCATGCCTCCTGCTGTTCCTGACTGGATGGACAGCAGACATGACTCATTTCCCCACCATGTCTGGGACTGCTGGTGAGACCTCTTTGCTGCAACCAACCTGGTCCTGCTCAGCTACTTCAGGACCAGTCTGGGCAGTCACTGCCCTGCCTGTGCTGTGATCACTCCCAGCTCCTGGCTCATCTCCCTTGTGCGCCAGTCCTGCTCCTGCTGCTGCCTGACAGGCTCTGTCCAGTAGAATCCATCATCTGGATTACTTAATAGCATTTGTTTTATAGTTTGAAATAACTAATAGGTAGATCCATCACAGGTGCTAATGGCTGAGTTAGTTGATGTTGTCATTTACTATTGTCAAAGATTCTGGAAGCCCCTGATGTAGCCTGCCCAAAATAGTTTCTGTATGACAGAATGAGAAGACCTCAGTTCTAGCCAACTTAAACTATAGCTTTAAAAAAAAAGACAGGAAAGCCCAAATTATAAGTGATCAATGGACTTGTGACTCAAAGAGCATCTTAATTGCAGGATGACAGTTGGGATAAGCTGCACAACCTGGGAAATCACTGATTTGTTGTAGTGTCCCAGATTATAACTCCACTTAGTTAAGTGTTCCTGTGCATCTCACAGGGCAGTTCAAACTGAATTTGTAGAAATCAACCCAGAGTTACAAGAGAACTGCCTCAGTCTTTATAACCACGTCAGTCCATATTATCTACCTGCCTTGGAAAACAGTAGGTTGTGAACCACAAAAAAGAATCAGAAGACCACATGTATAATAGTCTGCTAAATCAGGGCATATCAAGTGTAAGTGAGATTTTGGCAGATGAAAAAGCCTTTCAGGTTACCTTTTGGCCCACATACTGCTATAGCTGCAGTTCACAGAATCACAGAATCACTAAGGCTGCTGCTATGTAGTGCCTTTACCTGCACTACATAAAGAGCTATTTCCAAAGTAGATAGAGAGTAGACAGAAAAGTTTGTCTAAGTTACCAAAGAGTCTTAACAGTTTCTTCAATCCATTCTTATCTCCTGAGTAAACAAAAGCTGCCTAATTATATATTTACTTGGGAGACTAAAAGGCTTTCTTCAAATTCATTAGTACTACTTGCATAACTGATGCAGATTTTACAGTGTTCCAGGACTTTTTAGTCACTTTTTCTCGTAAAATGAACAAACATTCGAGGTCTGATTTCATAATTCTTTATTTAACCTACTTTGGTTATAGTTGCCATTTTGTCTGAATAAGGACAAGAGGAGTGAGCCCCAGTGTATATTGTAAAACTTCATATATGATGCTAATATTGAGTCTTTTGACAACAATCTTTTCTATTTCAGACTGATGTGAACCAATACAACAGTAAAAACATTATTTCACTTGCAAACAAAAAAAAAAACTAGTATGAGTGTTAGGGCCTCATACATGTGGTATGAGTGCAGCCTCTTCAATAGAGTGTGAAGAATGTTGTGACATTTTGTTTATTTATTAATCTGAACTTTGATCTGTAAAAGATGTCATGCCACAGCCAGAAGAGCCAGTGATTTCCTAACTATGATTGTCACATAACCTGATGAACAGCTACATGTATGTTAAAAATGAACAATATTAAAGTCAATAATTGAGAATAAGCTGTTTGACTTTACACTTACCTATATGTGTGCATGGCTTTGGTTCATAAAGGTCATCAGTCAGATGCCTGAAAACATCTCTCAGTGAGTCCAGCTACCAAAGTAGTGTATCGTCCATTACATCATCAGTCTTAATCTAAAGAAATGTTAAAGATGATGTTAATGACCTTATAAGCACAATTCTATCACCAGCGTGTTTTTACTTTATGCAGAGTCGCAAGATCATCAAACTTAACATCCCCTTAACACACAAGCTGGCTTGTACCAGTGGAATAAATGTCTTATGCTGGAACCAAGGCTGTAGGTACATTGAGTTGGTCTGCATTTATATAAACTCCTTGTTTCATTTGAAATGTGCTACAGCCTTAGAATTTAGCTTTAGGTTAAATATCTGAAGAAGCCTGAAGTCTTAAGACAGTCCATACAGGGCTCAGTTCAGCCCAGAATCAGAGTTGGAGGTCTGAGCGGGTTGAGACAAAAGGCAAAAAAAAGGCACAGACTAAAAGATGTCTGTTTCGCTGTCAGCGGAGTAGTAAGCAACTAGTACCGAGAATATGCAGTATGTTGGGGTCCTTCGGTCTAGTACCTCTGCAGAGGGAACGAGGGAAAATGTCTGGTCTGAGCTTCATAGTGTCTCAGTGCACCTCGTAACTGCTAGAGAAAGAAATGGGCCCAAGTCTTTGATATCAGTCCATTATTACTGTCCAAAGAGATTGCAGAAGTAGTTGTTTACTTTAGTATAAATGTATTTCTCCTGATTTGTTACAGCATTCCCAAAAGTACAGACTGAGGACAGTGGTGATGTCTTGAAGCAGCATTTAAATGTGTAATTTTAGCCATCCAAGTTAGAAGAGCATGTCCCGCTGCCGTAAATTGTCACTGATGAAACATACACATACGTTTACTACATGCTAACACTGTGTCTTGGTGCCTCGAACTCATCTGCACAGGTATGATAAGTGAATGGTGGTGTTCTACCCTGTCAATAAATGCAGCGAGTGGATTAGTCACAAGGTACAATCCTGCTACTGGTGAGTGAGGCAGGGCACAGTTTGTACAACTTTTTGGTGTTCCAAGAAAGCAGACCAAGGCAAGGGACGTTTCCCAGTGCCACTTCAATGATAATTAAATCTAAGCTCACTGTCATCACATAACAACTTTTGATGTCAAACATCATGACTACTTAAAGAACAGTCTTTCAGAGAAGAAATGGTACTAGAAAACGTTCTTTCTGTTTCCGATATCCTGTTGACCATTGTATTCTTTCCACTCAGTCTATAACTCACCCTGTCAGCACTGAATCTGGTCCTGGTCCAAACACAGAATAGTGGAGATTTTTAAATGCCAGCCATCTGTTTGCTCCCTAAAGGAATGCTGGTCAGTGTCCGTGGCAGGTAGAGGAATGTGAGGAATGCTTAGAAAAAACCCATAAAATGTATCTCTTGTTTTCTTATCTCTTCTATCACAACAACAAGAAGACACTTAGCATCACCCCTGTAATTGTCTTCTGGCAAATTGTTTCATTAGTATTTCCTGCTGTAGATAAAACAAATTGTCATTATTCTTCTAACCTCAGTGTCTCCCTACCTAGCTAAGTGAATGTGGTAGCCACGAGTACTTCTACAAAATGTGGACTGCAGTCTGCCGTACTGAGCCGTTCAGGCATATCTTTGCAAATACCAAGAAAATAATTTAAAAGGTGATATTCAGTGTCTTAATTGTTCATAAAATATTTTGTTTGCTTTTTTAATATTTTTTTTGAGAGAGGGAGAGAGCAGCAATAGGAGAAAACAGCAGACAAATGAAGGTGTAAGATGCATCTGAGCAACATCCAGGTAGCATTCTGAAGGGCAACAGAAATCACATTAAAATCTTGTTTCCTTACTCCAGGAAAAATCCAAATCACAGCTTTGCGTGCAATCTTACTGTATTATGTGTGGCATCTTCTGTAACTTATTTATTCTGTGGTGACCTTCAGCAGTAATATCTATGTGAGCTACAGCACTTCACCTTTTCTGAACATAAAATGATAAGGCCGAGGCCAGTCTGGGAAAAGGTTTAGTTGCCTAATCTGTGGGTGAGTTTGGGATTAGAACTCTTACCTCCTAAAGGGATGTTCCCTCAGAGAGCAGCAGAGCATTGCAGTACCACCATGAAGGCTGTCAGTACAGTGTGCAGGAGCCAGGTGATCCCGTTGAGAATGCTGTGCATTGCTCTGCCAAGAGCACAGCAGCGTTGCTTGCTGCTTATGGAAAGGCATACTCCTCTCAAGCTGGTGGACACCGCATATGCTTTTTTGGAAGCCAGCAGTCATGAAAAGGAGTTAGCGCTGAAAACAAATGGATATGTGGGTTTTCAGCTAATGTACGTCGGCACGGTGCCATGAAGCTATGAGGGTTTATTAACCGTCAGAGCTGCTGCTTATGTGTAAATTAGGACTGCCACCTAGCTGGTTTCCAGCTGTCTTGCCTGGTTTTATTCCGAACTTGCTGGCTGCTGTTGGAGCTACTGTACAGATTGGCCTGGACATTCTCAGCAGACACGTTTTGGCCTTTTCTGTGTTGAAGATGACTGCGTTTTACCTGTGTTTTAACAACAAAGTGCCACTGAAGTCACAGAGGTGATTATTCTGAAACCTTAATGGTAGCGATCAGGCTGACAAAAAAAAAAAAAGGTCACTTAAAATGTAGTAAAACCAGGTTAGCTACATCTAACTAAAATGATGGTGAAAAGACATGCAATCTGTTTCTTTTTATAGCTTTTTAATTTCTAACATTTATATAGATAGATGGATGTAGATAATAAGTTACATTAGAAACATATTTTGACACTTACTATGTTATAGACCAACAGAAGCTAGTAGACAGAAGTTTAACTTTCTAAGAACTTTATAAATATGTTTCTTCATTATTTCTTTCTCGGCTTTTTTTTTTTTTCTGTCTGGCTCTAGAGATACACCAATTGATAACCCTTCTGTGCTGTGCTGAATTCGTTTACTAATAATGGCTATTTTCTGGGTTTTTTAGAGAAGGTGCTCAAAACAGTGTGTTTCCAGACCAGTCAATGTCTTTTTTCCTGTAGTGGCCAGCACAAGCCAAATCAGAGAAGACTGAGAGGGCAAGTGCTGGATGGTTAAGTTAATTTTGTGTCCAAAGTGTCTGAAGAATTATTTTATGACCTCATTCAACTGCGATTTTTAAGACATAGGTGACACTTCCAAGGTTCAGGTGGGTGCCCAAAATTGCCAAAAGAGTTCAAAGGCAATGTCTATATTCTGACCATGTGCAGAAATGTATGGCTGTGCTACGCAATATTAAGCCTAACTGAGGTGTATTTGGTCAATGGGCTTTTTCAGCCATCTGTTCTTGCATTTGTGAAGGTGTATGATCTTTCTTCTGGCTTTGAAATAGCCTTAGCAACCTGTACCAGGCTGCAAAAGATTTGCATTCTCCTGTATAGATGAGAAAAAAGGGTGAACATTAATTCCAAGTAAGTCATCAACCCTTTTTTTCCCACATATAATAGTATCCGGATGTTCTACGTCTGCTAGAAACAACTCACTAGCACCTAATACTTACAGTATGTGTATAAACAGAGAGGTCTTGTTTACATGCCAAATGCTTGCACTCTCCCTGCTGTCCGGTGTTGGAAATAGAGTTGTGTGGCTGTGAGTGATCTCGGTCCTTTCCAGACATTTTTGTTCTGCAAAATGACTAATCAGGTCATCATAGGTATTCCTAACATAGAGGGGGAAATGAGGATGGGTAGCATGGGCGTAATTTAAGAAATCTGACTTAAGTCTTGGCCCTAAGCACAATATAAGTGTTAAAAAAGCCCCCCATACAGAAAAAAATCTGGTTTGTGCTTCTCAATATTAGGTAATCTGCTGTGATCTGATATTCAACACACTACAGTATACTCTTCCCATTTCAATAATTTTGGAACAAAAAGCAGAGGAAATTTGAAGAGACATTCACCCAGCTTTCAGGATCAAGATACTGTGTTCGGATAAGCTTTTAAATTAGCAAGTGCTTATTATCAACTTATATCCTAACAATTCATGCCACAAGTATTGACATGTAAAGCTGAGACAGCTATACCTTGTAAAGATTTGTACATTCTTAGCACAGTTTCCTATCAATTCAGATTTGTCACCTTTACAATATCTTGCTTTGATGTCTCTGGCATTTTTGCGTGTGAGGAAAAACGTCTGAAAGATGCTAAAGTTTATAAAACAACTTTGCCTTCAGGGGCACCGACAGTTCACAATCTGGAATATATCAGCACACCCCCACCCCAACAATTACAGTTTTTTAAATTTTGCAACATTAAGACAGTCCAAAAGCACAAATTCTCTTAAAAGTATGTACTTACTGTTTATGCCTGTCAAAATTATCTGGGAAGATAATTTTAGCTAATGGATTTTAAATGTTCTAAAACTCTTGAACAGTCTGAATATATATGTTGAGTTTTATTCTTCCATCACTGAAACTCATGCAATCTAGCTGACCTTTGTCAATTATAAACACTTAACTGCCGGCAGAGGCAGTTTTGCTGGCACCTCATATCAGATTCCTGAAAACATTTTCAGAACTATTTCAGATACCAGGGAAGTCACGACTTTAGCATAGCATGTAGATCGATCTCCTTGCTTGCTCTTCTTTTTTTCTGTAGGAGAAATGCTTCTTTACAATTTTCTCACAGCTGCAAGAAGCTAAATTAGCTTGGTTGTGCCAATAGCACTGAACCCAGGAGGGGAACCATGTATTGAGATATAACCCTGCCACAATTTCCATTTAGGGCAATGTCAAAATTTCTACTAACCGAGATAAAGGCAAAAGAGTGTTTTCTGCTTACCTGGCATGTTCCTTAAGCATGAAAGAGCAATGTAATTCTGGTTTGTCCCCATTAAATTGCCCATATTGCTATTCAGGTACGCTGCATGCAATCTAATTATGTCATGAACATGTCTTAGAGCCCCTATTTCACTGTCTAATATTTACATTTTAAGGTCTTTACCTCTACAGATCAGCTAGTCTTGTCTTTTGCTTCAAAACATCTCTTACTTGCCCTTCTAATACATCTACACTTTTCATGTGTTTTTGACACTGGGTTGTCTCAAGCTTTTTAATCTACAGAAAGTACAATGAAAGACTGCTGGGACTTTGCAAAGTGAGCAAGTATGGGGAGGAGGCAGCAAACTTTGTGCAGTGGAAGTTTTATTTTACCAGACCATTGGGCTATTTTCCAGTGGGAAAGTGAGCTGTAAAAAGAGGATGGTCTCAGTGTCACACAATCATATGTTCTCACTAGAATGCAAATACAGTGTACAACCTGAAGATGTGAACAATCTAAATCGATGTGATAAGGAAAATGAGGAGTTGAAGAGTTGCATACTAATACTAGGAACTCAGATGAAAAGCAGTAAGAATTGGAATTTTTAACGCTGAAGCACTTCAACATGATCAAAGTATTATTGATAAGGAAAATGCAGAATTTCTCAGTATATATATAATTTTCTGCATTTACAAAGATGTTCTATGTCTTTGTATCCTTTGAGAAAGATTAAGTTCTTCATCCATCAACTGGAAACAACTTTCAAACAAAAAACTTTTTTTTTTTGTTTCCAGCCAAATGGAAACAAAAAGGATTTGAAAAAAAACATCTTCTAGAGATAGCGTTTTAAAAATCTTTTTCTGACATGAAAAGGCCTTATGGAATTAGTTCCTCATATACTTTGCCTGATATTTTTTTACTTGTAACTTCCAGAAAATATGTGACAACAACTATTAAAGTGTGGGTACAGTACTACCATTCATTAAAAGCAAATAGGAAGACTGGAGGCTGGATACAGGCTGGATAGTGTGATACAACACCTAGGAAGGAGGACGTGAGAGGCCTGACATGGGATGAGCTAAAAAAGAGTGAAGGGTGAAGAATATAATTGACCAAGATAATTTTTTTGAGAAAATCCATTTTTCTCAAAGAGTTTGATGTGATACTTTGACAAGATTATGATTGTTTGAGAAAACTGTTGTGTAGCTATATTTGGACTCTTGTAGGGTGAATGACTTCATATTGTCTGACAGTAAAATTCAAAATACAGCATGGTACACTATCTATAAAGCATAATACCAGATTAGGAGATGGCTAATTGACAGATCACAAAAATAGCTGTCAATAGAGAATCATCCTACAGGTGTCTGTACTTCTGCATTAGTTATCATATTTTTCAACATTTTCATTAATGTCTGGAATTCGATATAATCACTACTGATGAGATTTCCGTCAAATACAATAAAGGGTGCCCTGGAAGCTGCTGAGTGAACAGTACAGTCAAAGTAATTGAAACTGCCTGGGCAGCTGGCCGGTGCCAAAATGTTTCTACAGACAGGTACTCAGTCTGAAGACCTATGAAGCTTTTCTCATCCTTCTTCTTCAGTTCTCTGATCCCTTTGCATCTTATCTTTGGGTGCTCTTATTGACATACAGCAGTTCCGCTGCTAGATGTCTTCTGAGTTCTCTGTATTCACAAATACACCAGTCTAGCAGACTGATTACTTGGCTACATCTGTACAAAAAAGACAAATAGCCACTCTCTGTCTTTGAGGCCAGCTGGCACGGTCTGGCCACTTCCACAGTGTCACATTTTCTTTCCTTTCGCATCAGGACAGTCTCATCCAAACAGCCCTTTGGGAGTGGTCCCTGACCTTTGCTAGTTCCCAGGCTGTTTTCTGGAGTAGTGGCAAGGTCAAAATGCTGGCAGGCACTGCTGAGTGGTTTGACGGTGTGAGTGGATGAGTTCCAGGGCTGAACCTGCGCCTGGGTCTGCACTATGTATTAGTGCAGATGCAACCTTTCTGTGCAAACAGAACTCCTGCCTCCTCTGCCTGACATCTTTTAATGTATACTTATCTGACAAATCAAATTCAGCACAGGTGAAGCAAAACATGTATTTCCCTGCCTGCCATCACCGCTTCTAAAAAATACATCCTCACAGCTACCGCTTTTCCTGATCTCTACCATCTTTGCCTGTCATGTAGAATGATAATCTGAGCATCGCCTTCAACCCTAGAGTCTCCCTCAAGCCTTGTATACTGCCTTGATCCATCAATAGCCCTACACAGCTTCCAGTCATAGTACACATACTAACAAAATAAATCATGAATAATAAGGATAAAATTATCTAGGAGCAGGGAATTTGAAGTGCACCTTGGAATGGGGAAGGGATTTGGAGCACAGGGAGAGCCATATGATAGAAAGCATGATATAGATTTATAAACCATAACTAACATACAGTTAAACATGAACTTTCAGAAAGGTATGTGGATGGATAGCCAGGGAATACAGGCAGGGAATTGATTTTATCTCTGCAAGTGACCCTGCTTATTAAATGTAACTACCCACCCATTTCTTTTCCCCTTGAGAAAAAAAAAATAATGTGTGTATACTTTTGATGTTCACATTTGAAAAAAAGATGGTGAACACTTGGAAGCAGTATGGAAAAGAATCATAATAATATTCAAGGACTGCAGAGAATACCATAAACCAGCCTGTTTATCAAAGCTGACTGGGCAAAACCATGTAAATACCTTCATGTTACCTGATACTGAATGAAAAGTGCACTTACCCTTGACAACAGCTAAGAGGTGAATAGGAAGAACCTGTTCCAACCTGAAAAAATGTTGGAATGAAAAGGAATGTTAAGATATTTGCTTCTTTTGTGTTTAACTGTTAACTGCTTTTATATACTGGAATATTTTTTCGCTCAAAGTACTTAGTGTCACAGAGGTTGCTTCAGTAGGCAACTGGAAAAGCAATGGTACTTTTATCCATGAAACTGTGAAGTAAAATTAGTGCACAAATACAGAACAGCCTTTATTTCTGCATATTGACAATGTGTTGGAAGTAGTGCATCAATAACTAATATAGCTTTAATGTGCTACATTACCTCTACCTGCGGCTTTTATCTACCATTTATTTTTCCTTCCAGGTGTCCAAAAATGTGTGTAAAATGCAGGGAAAACATGCGCTATGTGGAAAGATTGCTGAAGATCTAGAATGTCAACCCCCTAAGCCAATTCCTTAGTGCTGTAATTCCGTTTAATGCAACTGAGGTGAACAAAATTTCACCAGTGATGAATCTGGCTCAAGCTCTTAATTTGCAAAACAACATGGAGAAGGGAGAAAATAGCTCTTTTCCTGAAGGTATTTCCTGAAGCTGTATATTAAATACCAATGAATACCGTGAAGAAAACTGCCTCAGTGATTCACTAAGATCATATAGTACAGTGCACTCTGAGCAGACACTGCAAAAATGAGGGGTTTGGGGCTGTTTCATTTAGTTACTTCAGTACAAGATTGCTTTACTTTGCCAAGAGTCCTGAATCATGATAATGAGTACAATATTAATGAGTGCTGGATAATCACATAGTCATCACACTATTAGGTATATATATTCCACAATAAATTAAACAGCAAGGCTGTTTTTCCTTGTTTAAAAAAAAAAAAAAGTTCTTCCTTAATGTTATCCATTAATACAAGTTCTGCCCTTTGTACCACATGCCCAGGTCTTTGAGGAACAAATATCCCGTTTCCTTTCTGAGGGTAGATGAAGGGTAGGCAGGGTCCTAACAACAGCGTGGGTCCAGCCAAGTGCCTGGAGGTAAGGACGATGAAGCCTGGCTTTCATTTGCTCTCCAGTGCGTGTATGTAACACACATTCAGACTGGAAGAATGAAGGGAGGTGTGAACTTGGAGGCACTTTACTGAGGTCAATAAATTCTGTGGGGCCAGTGTCTTACCCTTTTTAAAAAGTGTTACTCCATTGATTCGTATCACGATGAGGAACTCTCCTTGAACATTGTCATGGGCATTGAATAGACTTCAGCTCTAGAAGAACCAAATATTAGAACTTTAACTTACAATCAGCACTGTAAAAAGCTTTGTCCTATTCACATTGTCTGGCAGCAGCAAGCACAAATGTGTTTATTGAAACCCATTCCAGGGCATTGTAATTGTCCTTATTTAGGCAGTCTTAAAAAGGGAGCAATATATAATTCATGGCAATCTTTAAAAACTGGCTGACCAAGGCTCATGACAAATATTACAAATGGGGATTAAAACCTGAGTTGTCAGTGAGATAATTAGTTTATTCCAGCACACTGAAAGGCTGTGGTTGTGATGATGGGTGCCATCTGATGAGTAAGGAGTCACATTACAACACAAGCACATGCTCCCCCTTCCCCTCCCCTCTCCTCCAGTATCGACCTTATTTAGCCAGCTATGATACTGCTTTTCAGAAGGAAAAAAAATGAGTTGTTTTAACTCTGCTATTTTCTGGATCTTTTCAAATAGTGATTGACAGTCCCCATTTGGCTAGAGTAGCATCCGAGACCACAGATGTCAAAGAGAAATATTTGCAAATTCTGTTCCCTCTCTTAAAGCAATTATTTTTAGTTTCTGACAAGCAAGCGACTATACCCAGATATTCATAAACAGATTCCTAATGCAAAGGCTGACAGCAAATTGGCTGTATTACAAAACAAATCGTACCCTCTGTCAATAGGTTCCATGCTCTGGATTTTCTTTCTACCAGCATTGCTGGTCACAACATGTGAAGACTGCAACTGTGTCATCATTTTCCCATCTTTTTATATAGCTAGGACAGCTGTGGAGGGAAAGAAGGAGGGGGAAATAAAGTAGCTGTTCCGTTTTAGCATAACACAGCATAGAGTAATCTGCCACTAGTCAGGAATGTATTCAGACAGGCAGCAAGTAGACTGAAGCTATCGACACACCGGTAACCTGTAACTAGGGATGTTATTTCAGGCAAATTCTTATCCTTCGATCTATGAGAGTAAAATACTGAAGATTAAACATATGATCACTAGCAGACTTCTTGCCATGTGCCTTATCCACAAATAACAGGTGAATGAAGGCAACTATTAATTAAAAAATAAACAGTGTATAACCCTGATTGGAACACCAACAAGGACTTATAGAATGTCAGCTGACTTGAAGTGTGTCAAATAATCTTTTATTCTTTTTGCTCCTTATTAACTTCAATTCATTTAGGTTCCTGAATTTACTTTCTACATTATTACAGTGCTTTCCAAGTAGTTTTTAATCAAGCAGTGACACAAAGAAGTATTACTGGGTATCTTATGTCAGACCCTGAGATACATAGTACATTCTAGTGCCAGTAAGAACAGAAAGATAAGCCAAGTCAAGGAAAAAATATTTTCATCTGTTAAAAATGTTTATGAGGAAAAAAAATCATAATCACTTAGCTTGCAGATGACAAGTCCTGTTAGGAACAGAAATAATAAAGCTGGATCGTGAGAACTTAAGCACTGGCAGTTCCATAGTTAAAGATGAAACCCTTCATGCTAAATGGAGTTAAAGGAAGCTTATTCTGACAGATAGACCTGCCTCTGCAAAGAACAGGTCGAGTGAAAAGAGTTTTCCACAAATGAAGACGTTAACAGGCAGCAGAGGAACTGAAATGCCTCCACTTCAAAATAAATGCCAAGCCATAGAGCAAGAATCCCAATGTGAAAAATGCTAGTGATGGGATTGATCTGCATTACCCAAGTTAACATCATGGAATAAAGAAATGTCCAGTGGAAATGCTGAGATGTTATTCATGACAGGAAACCTACCATTTGAAAAAAAGGGAAGGTTGCAAAAGGATAGCATGCATTTTATTGCTTTTCATCCTTGTATAAGACTCACTCGAAGGAAGGAGTATGAATTATTTCAAATCTGAAACTCATGTCATGCTTACGTTCTGTTTGTCTGATGTCACCAGGACATTAAAAGACAGAGTATCTCCACATCATACAAATGTAGTGACATTTGGAAAAAAAGTGAGATTTGTGCCACAGATAAGAGATCTGCACTGCAGCCTAGTGAAGGAAACTTTGTTCTTGGTTTTTAATAAACTTCCTGTCACATGTATCACTCTGGATCTCAATAATTTCAATCTTAGTGAACTTCCTTCTTTCATGATTAGTGAAGTGCCTGTAGCCAGATAACAGAGGTTAGTTCTTTTCTAAATGTCAGTTTTAGCAGAATGTAAATGACTGGAGAAGACAAGGAGTGCAACGCATGCATGTAACACTTTGATGTGTGGAGATTAAATATTTTACGAGCTGAATCATTTCCTGATGCCTCAAATGTGTGGCTTTTTTTTTTCTTTTCTGTTATTTTTTTTTTAAAGTGGATAGTTGCTTTATTACATTAGTGATGATGAAAGCAAAGGCATTTTGCTTGTGAACTCCGTGTCACACCTCTCTGTAACTCCTTTCATTTAAGTTAATGTCTGACCACATGACCCTGTGTTTATGTAGCGTGATGTATTTCTGATATGGTTAGGGTTTACACGGAAACACACATTCTTGTTTTGGGGAGATACGATCAATGTCCTTTCGCTGTGAGCAGGTTTCGTGAAATGAACCCACCCAGAGGCTTCCTTGCAAGCTTAATTCCTAGAAACTGCTATCAGTTTTTTTCAGGTTTTGTAACAGTAAAAAAGGCACTTGTGTAGTTACTGCCACCGCATACGGCTTTTGGACACATGCTAACAGGGCACTGTGTTGTGTGGATAGCTCACTAAAAGGGTCTGGCAGCACTTTTATTGTGACCCCCTGTGCCAGTAGATGTGCTAAACTCTGTTTATGATATTATGAAAGTGTGCGAGCTAGCTGCTGTCACACCGGGTCAGTATTAGGGCAAGAGGTTTCTGAGCAAAAAATGGTATTGATGGAATCAAACCTTTATTATTTCTCCAATAAAAGTCAATACCTTTTAAATCCAGAAGCTAAGTATATTAAGGTAAAGCTTGTGTCTTTAATTGCTGAGGTTTTAGGTGTGGAAATTCTACAGCTTGGGCTAATTCCACGACAGCGTATGTGGAACTGCAAATAAAGACAGCTCGGTTACAAACGGCTGTCAGACATGGCTTGTACTGTCAGGAGTTAAGCAGAGATGGATGATTGGCATGAGCTGTATATTTTTAGTTTAGAAATAAAATATTCATGTAATGACTATTTTTACCTTTTTAATTGTAAAAGATGTTTAAATAAGAAACAACCAGCTTTAAAAATGAATTTTTCATTACATTAACTAGTAAATTACTTTTTAAATTGCTTATTCCTAAGAAAATGGATCTGCTTCATTGACTTTTTCCCTTTCCCTCTTCAGATTTGACTCCAGGGCAAACATCTCTTTAGCTACACACCTGGTCTAGAAGAAACCTCCCATTTCAAACTCTACTTGTTATGACAGTGCCTGGTATGACGATCCTATTGCAGAGCTGGAGGTGTGACAAAGTAAGTTGCAGTTCATAAAACAGATAACCCTTCCAGATCATACTGCTGTTTCAAAGCAATTTTCTTTCTGTTCTAAGGGAAAAAGGTGTAGTTTGGGTGTATGTGCTAGGAAAATCAGTGCAGTGAAGTTCTTTGTCTAGGGCTTGATGGTTTTATTATCATTTACAGTCAGCTGTGCTAGCAGTGTTGTTGGGGGCATGTCTATATTGATACCCTTGTGGAGGGCTGATGGGAAGAGGGATTACTGAAACTGGCTTTGTGGATGGGGAAAAAGAATTCTACAGAAGTACCTGGATGCAGGAAGAACACTCATCAGTCGCTTACACAGTCTCTGTCGTTGGCTTTTCCTGTCTTCACTGGATCTCCTGCTGGTGACAGGAAAGAAATAAGTCTTTGTATGCTAATCTGTTGGTAAAGACCAACACTGTCTGTCTTCCAGTTTATCTTTACATTTTTGTGCGTATGTATGGGATGAGGAAGATTCTGCTCTTTATCCTCATGTCACACTTTCACCTTAGACTATCCCCAAATATTTTATAAATAAAATGAGCCTTGTTTATTCCATGTTTTATGTTCACCACAGGGTGAACCATGGCTCCATTGTACCTGGAAGCAAAAGGGACGTGATAAGGTTAGCAGTGGACTCTTCTTTTGTATTACACTGCTCAAGTGTCTTTTTGTGTCTCTGAAAAGCATCAGGAGCTCTGTCATATCCTGCCTTGCTCATCCCACTCCTTACACCCAGGTTGATGGGTCAGGCAGGTTGTAGCAATGGGAAGCTACCATCTACAAACATGTTGTTTCACCAGTTTCTTACAATAAAAACCTGCCCTGAAGCAACACAAAGGACATAAAATGCAACAGAAAATCAAGCTCAGTTTGTGTTTGGTGGGGGGTGGTGGTAGCGAGTGTTTTCTTTTCGGTTGTGGCATGAAAACAGAGTAAAACAGTTGCTGTTGTTGGAGAGGAAACTTTCTCTGTGGTATATGTATTCCCTTAAACTTCTTTTCCAATACTTAGATTAACTAATATTTGAAGGTCATACAGCCTGTTCAAATTGTTGTTGGTGATAAACCCCTCCACAATGTCAGGCAATGAACATTCCTCACGGTTCATGGGTACCACCGCACTGATGAAGAGTTTATGCCCGTAGGCCTGGAGAGCAGGGGGGTCACTCAATGGTCAGTGATGCAGTGGCTTGTCAAGTGCACTGATGCCATATAGCAAATGCTCTCTGAGGTCTTCCGGTTCTCACCTGCCCACTCAATGAGCTCAAACATCTCTTATAACTCCATTCCCCTGACAGCACGGACACTGCAAGCTCTTTTCCCTCATGGCACAGAGAATTAAGTGTTGAGGGAATATTTTAAGGTCAAAGAGGGAAGACTGAGAGGGGAATATATATGCAATTTCCCCAAATTCAGCTACGCACTTTTATTCTCGGAGCTTAAATACAGTTAACATTGTGGGGGAAGGTCTCTCAAGCTTCAGTCCTTAGGAATCTCAGCTCTGTTTCTTATCTTTTTTAAAGGAAATGTCCAGCTTTAGGAAACAAGGCCACAAACAGTACATCTTAAGTATAACATAACAATATAAATGTGTATCTAAGAGGTCCTGAAAGAGAGGGAAAAAAAAAAGGCAGGGCTGAAACAACACATTTCTATTAACTGGAAATTTTTACCATGGGTGTGCAACCCTCAATTTCTAGTGTTAATTATTTTAATTCAGTCTTGCATTTCATTTCCATAAAAAGGGCATAAGAAAGGTTACAAATCTGTGTCATCTACTGTGAATGAATTCTCTTTTTGAAGCTCTGCAGCCTACGGTATTTAAATGATGCCATCACTGAATATTTTTCCCCAGTCAAGAACTAAGCCTAATGATCCAAGAAGAGCACAGGCGCATATTTAGTCCCTAAGAAAGAATATTTATGCTCAGAGACCTATGGAGCTCCGAAAACTATACAATCACCACTTAAAGGTCTGCAGAGCTGGCTCAAAGCAACAGTGTGTTCTGGTGATGCACCTAGTAAGAACTGCTTTGAAAGCAGCTCCTGTGAAACAACTACCACTCTTCTTTTCTGGTTTTCTTCCCATTCATTTTCATTACACCCTGAACCTTACATGACTGAACAAGAAGCAAATCTGCAATAGGTATTTTGAGCTAGAAAACAATTTCTAAGAGATTTTCTTTATTTTTCTTTTAATAATATTACTTATATAGAAAGGATTAGATTCTGCTTTCAATTATATCATCATAAATACTCCACGGGTTTAACATAATTTACCATGCGTTTGCATACATGAAGACATAGTTTGGCAGGCTATTTACCAAACATCGAGACGGTTAAGTACAGCATCTCAAAGTTGAAAATTAATGTTAGTTTTAGCTATTGAGGTACCTAGATACTCTACACATAAGAATATTTTAAAGATCATTCTTTTTCTTTCTTACAGAGAAGCTGGATGGGAATGTTTAGTAAGAATCAGTAAGTGAAAGAACAGGTTGCTGAAACATGTGCAAAGTTGTGAAAAGCTTTCATCCAAATCCACAGCTATACTTAGGGGCAGCCTTAGAATAGGGGAGAAGTGGGTTTGTACCTCAGTTTGGTACCACCTGAATGCCAAGAAACGTCCAGAATAGTTTGAGTGCCATATGCAGTGCTCTTGTAGGCTTGCTGTCATCACCCTGAGAGGGCCTTCAAAGCATCTGGATATTTCCAGGGTGCGGGATAGTTGTCTTGCCTGAGGAAGAAGGTAATTACTTTCTTTCACCTTACAGTACCACCTACACCTTCTATCAGCTGGGTCCCTAACATGCAGAGATTACACCTGGCTGCGTGAAGAGGTGTGCCCTCTTTATGTCACCTTGCATCAGAGGTGGCATACAAACCAGTTGTCTTATGGGAATAAAACAGCTGATTTATAATAGGAGAAGGTAATGACCCTTTTTTTCTCACAGAAGCTGAAGACCAAACTGGTTCCAACATTTTGTATGAGTTTTTTTCAATCTGAAAGTTTTGACAGGGTGCCAGTTCCGAATACTTATTTTGGGGCTTTTTTTAATCTGCAAGATCTATTCTTCTTCCTCTGAAAGAAGTGAAAAGCAAACAATAATAAAAGATTTTCATCTGAAAAAGACATGAGCACAAGTTAAACAAGTGAGTATTTTTCTTCTGATTACCTCTCATTTGCTACTGAACTGTGAATTTGCTGCCTCATTAGACATAAGGTGAACAAAGGGAAACCTAATGAAAGGTTGTTACCTCTCCACATCATTTGTGCCTAAAATCCATCATATCTCTTGGCATGCCAGGGCATGTGCTAAAAAAGTTTGTCATAGATACGCTAATTACACTTCAGTAGTAAGATACTTTATTCTCATTTTAGTAATCTCACAGGACTGCAGCCAGAACCCAGCCTTCTTGAAATTAATGGAATTTTCCTATCAATGAAAGCAGGAGCAGGTCTCTAAAGGAGAATTATTATGACATACAATGCAATGTATAGGTTGAAAATCAGTTTATTCACCCACACTTGGGATGAATGTGCCCGTTTGTTAAATCCCAGCTGCGGAAACAGCATTGATATAACTGAAAAAAAGCTTCCTCTGCTGTGCCCAGGACAAGGGATCCACTCGAGGACATATTTCTTCCAAGGCATCAAGGCTAAACAGTAAGTGGCACTAGCAGGATAGCACTATTAGAGAAAAGACCTCTCATAGAAGCAGGGTACTGTAACACACTGAATTAACTAGCCAGCCCCAAGCCCAACTACAAAGCCAGTTTCATCTCTCTACAGCCCATACTCAAGACTGTGCACATACACATTTATATCAGCATACATATATAGAGATTTTCAAGTATAGTGTATATACTTGAAAAATATATACTTGAAGTATATATTTTTTAAAATATATAGTATATATATACCAATGTACGTATTCACAGTGAGGCACTGTAGGTTTGCAGGAGGCAGAAAAGTCAGTAGCTGTTCCTTGCAGGTCTGTCAAGGAGACATGCTGTGGATTGCACCTACTTACTAACACAATGTCCTGCCACTTTCGGGGGGAAAAAAAAAAAACAAACCCAAAAAAAGGAAAAATATGTGGTAGCTTAGGAAGTTATTGAAGAAAAAGAAGTGGGAAATTAATTTTACTAGGATACAAAAGACAGTTTACATACACACACACACATATATATAAATAAAGTTCTCCTTTGTTTTCTGGGTCCTTTTTACCGTTAAACAGAGCTGTAACTCAGATTTCGTGGGGGTGTGCTATATTGTTTTATCCCAGAACAGCACAACGTAGGCACAGTTTTCTGATGAATCCGGACAGCAGAACTGTTTATATGTTTATATAGTCATTTACAGTTCAGCTCAGTAAGAGTGAAGGGTGGGCAGAAGTAGGAGCTAGTGCTTTTCATTCAGTTACCCAAAGTTCCCAGCATCCCAGAAGCAGCTGTGTGTGGTATGACTTGAAACATTAACTACTTCAAAAGTATCAGCTCTGTCGTATTTGATGCCCGACCTACTAGACGCACTTAAGCATAGCAAATCCATGAAGTCAGAAGCATCCCACATGCACTGAGCTCAAATCAGGTACCATATAGAGTCCTGTACTTGTACGCAGTGGCTTTTCGCCCATGATTTCTAGTAGGTCAACATCCAAAAACCTGTAGCTATAAATTACTGCTAGACATATGGATCTTCTGCCATAACTGATAAGAGTTGTCTGGTCTGATGATGTTCCTTTAAAGAACATGTACAGGATTGGTATAGTAGTCTACAATACAATTAAAGGTATGTCAGACATGTCTACATTTTATACTGTGAACAATAATTCACTGTGTCTACCACGAGTGAAATAAAAAGACACATATCTGCTTTCGCAGTTATAACCCATTAAGCGCTGGGCCTCAACAAGGTTTATTAGCTTGGGCTAAACATCACAATATGGTCAGGTAGGTTCTTCTCAGTCTCAAAATGGACAAAAGCAAGCTTATACATGCCCAAATAATGTAGTATAAGCTTACCCAGCTTCTGTGTAAAGAGCTTCAGATATGGTCTGGTCTATATGCAAAAGGTTTTGAGGGTAGGATACAAATAAACCTCAAACTGATCAGTCTTAATCCAATATCAGAGTGGTTTTTTTGGTCTGTTTATGCTTCTTAAGAAGAGGTTTAAGTTAAATTGAAAAGCTATGCTTAAAGCAGAGCAAAGCTGTTTACATTGGGGATTATACCAGCATAGCTTCACCTAGACAGCTATATCAGCATGGCGGATAAAATGTAGACAAAGTCTGCAGATGTACTGTGATAAAAATGTAATAAGCTATGGGATGGAGAGGAGGAAGGACAAGAATAACAACAATAATTTGTTGTTTGTATTTCACAAGCTTTGAAAAACTTTTTAAAAAAAGAACATTTTTTTCTTTCCTGTTTCTGTGTGAAAGACTCAAACAGACAATAGGGCAAAATAATTCTACCAGGGCTTAGGAAACTACGCTGCTGACTATATAGAAAATGCTGCCAAATTCAGGAAATAAGCAGGCTGAAATAAACAGAAAAACAACACTTTATTTTCCAAAATCTCTTTCTTTTAAAGTAAATCTTCTCTCATAACAACTCATATGCAAAAATAGTTCAGGCTGAAATGTTACTGGTAAGTCCAGGTTGCTTCAAAGAAAATACATTGCGCGCAGCCTTTTACGGCTGCGGCACGCTTCCCTGGAAAGCACGTTGCATGTTGTTACACATGATGTCTTAGCCCGGACAAGAGCATAGGATTTATGAGGTTCCAGAGAGGGGCTTAAACGTTTGAGACAACGGCATTTTTAGGTTTTGGCAAAGGCGGTGCCAGCTGGCTGGCTCTCAGGATTTCCCTGGTCAAGTGACCCATGAAGCAGCGTTGGCACCAGCTGCACAGGGAAGCGCCTATACCTGGACCCTCAAAGGGAGGTCAAGTACCTCATTGACAGCCTACAACAGGCATGAAAGAAAGACTGGGGATGCAGAAAGAAAAAGCAATTGCTCTCAGAGAAAAACTGGGGAAAAGGGGTTGTGTGCTACGTTCAACACAGCATGTCCGTCACCTTCACAGCCATGGGCTGGCCCTGTGGAAATGGAAGCAACTCAGCACTGCTAGGACTGGAAATCCTCATGTTTCACTTCAGTCTTCGAGTAAAAAAATTACTATGTCTGAAAAGCATAGTGTTATTGTTTATGGTCTATGTTGTGCTGTCTAATGCTGAAATGAATTGCTTCCTAAATTTATTCAAATATATTCACACCAGATATAATGGAGGGACATGGCTTACAGACTCCTACAATGATTTCCCACTGGTGACATTCATCGCAATAACAGAGTCAGTACTTCACAGCTGAGCTCCTTTCCACAACCCTCCCGTCTGGAGCGGAG
>NW_010254890.1:8244-45154 GCF_000690775.1 Eurypyga helias | reverse complement strand
TGCTGAACTCAGCGGGGCGTTCGGCATCTGGTTGGACCTGTCCCCTGTTAATGGGAGAGTCTCTTCCTGCCCGTGGTGGTCTCTGCTCCCCTTCTCCATGGTGAGGCAGCTCAGCCTCCGGCCACTGGACATAGCTGTGGGGGAAAAGGCTTACAATGGCTCCAGGTGTAGCCTGGGTTTTGGCATCTTCGCAGGCTAGATCAAGAATTCTAAAGTTTTAAAAATTAGGTTTGAATAATAGCACAGAAACACCATTTCTTTCAGTGGGCACTGCTCCTGGCAGTGAGTCTGATGGGCATTCTGAAGCAGAATAAGCAGCATTCAGCCTGTCCCCACCATCTGCCCAAGTCCTGTTTTCTTTTCCTCTTTCTGTTCCATTGGAAAATATCAACAGAAAGTGAGGTTTTCTTTACCAAGAAAGATCATGTGTTGGTTTGTACTGAAACTCACGAGTCCTTTGTATTCTGGGAGAATACAGCTGCAGCATAATGAATGGTAACCATTTGAACTCTGAGATAAACTGCTCCAAAACTTGATAAGGGCTCTTGAACTATGTTCATGCTATACACAGGACTACCCTGGCAATTGGATAAATCTCGTTTTCTGCTCAATTACAAAATAAAGGCAACACAGGGGATGTATTCAAGATATAAAACAGTGATTTGGGAGCAGATGGAAATCTGAGCAAGTATTGAGTTACAGACTTTCTTTTCTTTCCCACCCGGCCTGTGTATTTTGTATGATCCTGGAAAAATCCTTCTGAGGAAAGATCCAAGTTAAGGAGTGACTGCGCCATTAGCTAGGCAAACAGAGTGAGAATAGACACAGGTTATTATTTATTTGTAGCTATTTATGGTCACACCTTGAGGAACAACTGACCAGGCAGACACTATTGCATTGTTCACTGAACAAACACATGGACGGGCTCCTTGCTGTGAACTGCTAATGCTTGAAAGAATGAATCACACAAAGTACACAAGGTTGTAAATGTACATTTTTTTATGTAGAACGCTGAAGCACTGTCAAGATTCAAACCCATTGTTTCTCCATCTTTTAGAAAAGGTTATCTTTCAATGCTATGGAGATACAATCATACAGCTTTTAGCTTAACTCAAAGGAAAATGTGGGGGAAATCACTCCAGCCTTGATAACACTGCCTTCCCAAATAGTCCGTTGTTTCAGTTATTCACTTCCTTTCTGAAACTCTTTTTCACTATTTTGGCTTTAAATGTATGCTACATAACTGAAATTTATTTCACCTGAAAATTTGGTTCATGTCTTTTTATGACCATGCGAAGTGTCTGTAAATCCTCGTGAGAGTAATGCTAAGTCTCCCAAATGTCTACTTTGTCTGGGAGGAATCACTCTCTGGAGGAGGTTATCACGGTCCATAAGTGCAGTAAAAGCCTATATTACTAGCCTAACACTTACTTGTAGAGACCTGAAATGAAAGCAAATGAATTTCCATAAAAGTAATGCTAAGTTTTCTGGTACACCTTTCGACTCCTAAATCTCATGAAAGAAGTACTTAATTAAACCTGTTAAAAGGAAGGCAGTGTCTAATGAAAACACTGTGCTAACAGTTTGATCCTGGGGACCATGAAATCTGGTGGACACTCCTGCTGAGCTATTAGGAAATACTCTGATTCTGTAGTGACAGGATAACATGTGGTGACACCTGAGTTGGAGGACAGTCAGACAGTCTGTATTTCACCTGACCACATTTAAGTGTCAACTAAAATATATATGAGTACAGTAAATGGTACCAGGCGTATTCCTTCACAGTGAGGCCAGGCTGGGTTTTTCTAGCTAGGTGTGTGCCTGTGGTTTCTCTTACACTCCAAACCCGAGTGACCACACAGAAAATTTGTACTGAGTTGGTGCAGTCCAAAGCTGCACCAGAAACTGCTCTAGCAATTTTTTTTGGTGGGGATGATTGAAATCCAGTGCCCAGCACCGTTTCCTGGCCACGTTTAATTTGTTAGCGTAGAGATAGCCCTAAGGTGCAATTCATCTCCCAATATAGACATCAAATGTAGATGAATGTTTCTCAAGCTGTGATCTGTGGACCATTTGGTGATCTGTAAGACATCACAAGGTGATTTCACAATTGTTTTGAAGCAACTTCAAAAGCTTTTAAATATAAATGCACACACATATATTTCCAGGCATGCAAGCAAGAAAACAAAATGGGGAAAAATAAAAGTCACTGTAGACTTTTCCCAGGGTAGCTGAATTTTATTCGGATATAAATGAAAACCATCATGGCAACACTGTACTGGATGATCCTTGGCGTATTTTCAAAAAGGTTATCTGGAAGTAGGGTTAAAAAGAGTTGAACAGCAGGCTAGATGACCCCTCATTGTCCAGCCAGACCCATGACTGTGAAAGGCTGTGCAGACGCATCACCTTGGGTGGGAGCTGGTTTTACGACACCACGAAATCCAGGCATTTCTCACCTGAACTTAGGTGTAGGGTGAGGTGGAGGTTAGGGTTAGCTGGAGGTTGATGGAAATGAGTCCCATTAGGGGGTTGAACTGGGAATGAACAGTGCACTGGTACCATGATAGCTCTACTGTTCTCAATATGGATTGTATCAAACCCCCACATTTTACTAGTTACTATTTCACTTGTGTTACTTTTGATGCTAGCCGTGTTCCTGATTCTGTGCTACCTGACTGCCCTGAGTTTCTGACCTACACCTCTGTCCCCCTCCCACACTAGGGCACTCTGTGAGGTCTCTGCCACCCTTCTCCCCCTCCCCAGCTAAGTTCTGCTGCAGAGCAGAGTCTGGGGTCAGGGAAAGGATCGGTGGAGATCATCCCAAAGGCAGGAGTGAGAAAGAAATATAGTTCTCATATTGTAGGATGATAAGTGAAGAGCAGAAAGTCCTGGGATAACAACTGATGGACAAAGATTTTGAAGGGGTGGGAGATATCTGGAAAACCTGGGAGATACCAGCACCTTTTTGCACTGCTGTTTCCATCACAGGCCACCATATACAAGTCCTAGTCCCCAGCATGATCCAGCTGGCTGAGGGATGTGAATTGGTGAGGGGAAAGAGGCACCCATTGTCCTTTCAGATACTACTGCTGCCTCCCCGGCTAGAAAAACATCTTGGTTCAATAGTACCTCAATATGTTTTAAGATCAGCACTGGGAAAGGTTTAAACGAGGCCACATCAGGTTAAATTGGGATTCAGCAGACATACTTCATGTCAGACGTCCCTGATCCACCCATGTAGCACATTTCTCCAGTCTGCATCGCTAAGTTTGTGAGAGGCTCACTCAGACATTTAACTTTATATGAATTCATCCTTCTGTGGTCTGTTCCAATGTCATCTGAAATTTCTATTAACTAATTTGGCCATCAACCAGTTTGTCTATGCCACATAATAGGGTTTTGTGCAAAATGGATTTTTCGGTGTGTTAGGAATGTCATGTTTTAATCAATGTCTCTTTGAATGTTAAATCTAATGAAGGCTGTAAGTGAGAGACTATAAATGCGTGGAGAGAGTTGCCATGGAAACGAGAGCAGTATCTGCTGAGTACCCCACACTGGTAGCACAGTGCAGCACAGCCCCGCGCAGAAGGCAGAGGCCTCTGAAAGCATTTTCAGCAGTGAGATCAAGATTTTTTGTTTTGAAGCTTGGAGCAGAGAGCTGGATGCTGGTTTGGGGGTCACTTGTATGCTGGCCACAGTGCTGTGACGGCTGGTAGCTCGTGGAGTCACCCACTGAGCTGGCACATGAGGAGCCTCACTGTTCAGGGACAGGCTGGCAGCCCTCTTGGCCACAGGCTGGACAGTCCTGACTGCGGTTAGAGGAGAGGACGCTTCAGAAAAGAAGATTCAGAAGCCCTACACACATCCGGACTTGCAACCCCCTGAAGCTGCTGAGCCTTCTGGCTTGACGCCTCTCTAACAAGAAGGGCTTAGGACCCACAGAAGAGAGAGAAGTCTCCTCACCCAGGGGATCCTGGTGATGTGAGGAAAGCCGTTCCAGCAACTTGGAGGGTACCTCTGTCCACTGCAGTGAGCACTGCTAAGGACGCAGGTGCTCTCTGCAGACACGGTGTGTTCCAGTGCTCGTTCACCAGTACATGTGGCGGAGTATTGTCAGGAGCCTACCTCGTCCTGGTCCCAGGCATCCATGTAGTGTCTGCAGAAAGCTGGGGCAATGACTCAGAGGAACTGTGGAGCAAAGCCAAATTCCTACTAAGAAAATACAATCTTTCACTTCTCCTCCTTATTCGGAATGAGAAAGTGCTAGGACACCTTTCTAGGTTATTAAAATTAAAGATGTTTTCAAAGACCCATTTATTTATTGCCCTTTCTGTTTCATTTCCTTATTGCAGCTTCTTATGGCTCAGAAAATAAAACTACATTGAAAGCTCTTTGGGGCAGGGATCATTATTATATTTATTTTCAGTGCTGTATGATCTCAGTTCCTGCATAAATCGTGTAGTCACTGTTGTGCTATACATGCAGTCATAATAGCCAGGAATGTCTGCTAAGTGTTGCATATTACATGTGTTCATTCCCCCCTTGATGCTCCTGGGCTTCCACTAAGCTCTTTTACTCAGTCTTCGGCAGTAAATCCAATCCCAATTAAAAAAAAAAAATGTTTTTATTGTAACTTCCACAAATACTGGACATATTACTTTCTTTAAGACATGTGGAGTATTTAATACATCTCAGCTCACAGGGAAATGAGCCTTCCACTTCCAAGCATGTAAAGCAGCAGAGTGAAAGTGGGCATATTTCAAACAGACGTGAATGCTCTCTCAAGCTCACTCTCTCTCCCTTGGCTCTCAGCCACAATTTTAAAGCAATTTGCCCTAATCTGCCATATGGTTTTCTTTCTTTGCATTTTATAAAACTGCAGGGCTAAGTGAATGTGCCTCCTCGATAGCACTGACACAAGCCTGATTTAATTTAGACTTCCGTATTAACATACCAACTAAATCAGAGCTGCAGCCTATGAGGGAAACTTCAGTGCTGTGCACAACCAGGGCTGTAATTAGTTTCCAAGTGGTACTAGCCTACAGCCCTTGAACCGGTTCTTCCTTATGATTATTATTTCTAGAGGTCAGCCCAGAAGAACATCAAGCCTACTCCAGCAGCATGTGACCCCCACTCCCTTCCCCGGATCAAATCAGGCCTCCAGTAAGACATTCTTCAAGCCTGAAATCACTTCCAAACAGCAGACGTTCTTAGTAAATCTGATTCATCATGTGGAAGATCTATACGCCTGCTGTATGAAAAGCATCTCTGACTGAGATTTCCAGCAAGCCCTGCCAGTGAATCCTTTTATTCAAGGAGTCCATGCAGTATACTTTTATATCACAGATGGCTCCAGGACTCGGAGACAATTTCCTTAAATAGGCTCTCACACCAGGCTTGTCTACACATTTTACTTTGGAATTTTTAGCCTGTAACAAGAATGTTGCATGGTTCACTAAACATACGCTCTGTGTGCATTTTAAGCAGACAAGTTGCCCGGTCAGCTGCAGTGGGTCTGCTCCCCTGCCTGATGCCCACGTACGCTCCACTGCCTGCTTGTTCACCTCCCTGAATCCCTTGCCACGTGCATCGCAGGGAACCAGGTTGGCGTGGGTTCCTAGCTCCACGGCAGCATGTTTGGCCCTTGTTATGGACACAACGGTTTCACTGAAGTAGAAGATAAGCAGCGACCCCGGAGGGAGGCATTACATGTCACAGTGTCACAGCCCCCCTCTCCCACAGCGCCTGTGTGCCCGTGTCTGTCTTCAGAGGATGCTCAACGACAGCACGGCCTCTCAGGACTGGGAGACAGGCAAAAAAGGGAATTCTGACCTTTGGGCTTAAAAGCTGTGAAGGCAAGGGTTATTTACAAACTTGGCCAACTATTTAAAAATGGGGAAAAATTCTAGATACCTGGATGAAAATGCACTTACACTATTCAGCTCACTTCAAAGTGGAGGCACGCATGCTATTTTGCTTTATTCAACAGGCTTTCAAAATGTGAGTCTTTATAGAAACCTTCACTCACATTTTTGCTCAGCCCTCCACAGTTAGTCTTTCCCATAATGAACGTCTTTGTCAGCTGTTGTATTTTTATACAATCCAGCAATGAAATGTTTACCAGATCTCAGAACATTTGTGGCAGATTTGACTATTTTTTTTCATTTGCATTTTGTTTCCGTATTTACCTTTTATTAAAAGCAGAAGTTAATATTGTGCTTCCCAGGGTCTGATCATACTCTTTGATGTAAAAACCAAAAAGGCCCAAGGAAAAGTTGTTGTTAAAAAGATTTGTACACAGGACACGTGTAAAACTTACCCTCTCGTCCTAAAGGGTGCTCCTCCACAAATCACTGAAGGAGCGACAGTCCACTGGGGCTGCCCCACATGCAGACAGCACAGCGCAGCGTGTCACACCATGGGGATCTGAGCCCCATTTGGGTTCACTGCTGAGGAGAATGGTTGGTTCAGCCCAGATTGGGTCGCTTCTTAAAAAAAGTATTTCCACCCATGGAATTTCTAAACTCTTTCGGAAAAACAGATCTTTTGAAATCAAAATAATACTTCTGATTTCTGCTTGTTTGCAGAATGGAAATGCCAATAAGAGTAATTGAAAGGAAAAAAAAAAAATTTCCGAGTAGTTTATCTTCATTGCTATTTGCCACTGAAAAAATGCCAAAATATTTTGTTCCAAAGGGCAAAGATGTCTTTTCTTGGAGACAAACCAATGCTAGAAATTACTAAATAAGAATTAAAAACTTATAATGCAAAATTTTAAGTAAAATAAAGTGAGAAAATTTATTAACAAAATAGCTCCATCTGACAGCTTTCGACTGGGAGTTTAAGTATTTTCCAAAAGCTTTCTAGACTGACATGTACCTTCTCAGTTACATCATTCTCTGACTCTCCACCTCTTTGGGTCAAAATGTCCTCAGGATGAGGAGGGCACTGAAACTGGGTCTTCTCTTCTTGGCAGAATGCGCCAGGCACCTGGGCTTTGATGTTGATGGAGAAGGGGAGTTCCTGGCTGCCAGCTTGCTCACTGAGTTCTTGCTGGGGGAACTCCACACGAACGAACGGAGATGCCCAGTACCATCCCAACGAGGTACCTCTGCTCTACTAAGGAGCGAGGCTACAGACAGCTTCCTGCCCTGGTGTTTCTTAGGGCATGTGAGCAGAGGTTCAACATGCAGGAGCAGGGTCCCTACAGAGAAAAGTCCACCACACAACAGACTTGGAAGTGCCAATGAGTATGTAACAATTGCGATGCAGCAATCCCTAAACTGGTGCTGCCCTAAGTTGGTAGGTCCTTAGCTCTCAGCAAAGTGCTGTACAAACTGACCAGAATGGGCCATCATCATTCAGTTCAGCTACAGATCTCCTCAGAAATCCAACTCAGTGGTTGGCTCCTGTGCACAGCTGCACCCAAAGTGAAGACACAAACTCCTCACTGACTAGACAGGTAGCGCAGCAACTCTAAATTAAACTGAGGTCAACTGGTACCTACATGGAAGGCACAAAACCAGTAAGCTACATCATCTTAATGTTACACATACATGGTGAGGTTGGAGAGAGTTAGAGAGCTATCTCTAAGTCAGAACAGGGATACTCTGCATGTCTGTCATCTTCACAAGTCTGTTGAAATAATGACAAAGGACAGCTTTGAGTATCTACATCTAGTGCTCAGATATCTCATCAGACAAATTATTCTTTGGCGTCTCAAACTAACAATGCTTGGAAACACAGCTGAGGTTATTTTCATCCTAGAGCAAAACAACACTCTCAAGTTGTTTCAAGAAACAAGTAGAATTAGTACCGTAACACAATTGTTTTCAGCCTCCTTGAAGAACAGAGCAATGGGAGAGGGACACTAGAAATCACAAGATGTAAAATTAACCATAATATTTATGTATTATTATGCAATCACCTAGTGCTTATTGCTACATAGAACATGGATAAGGAACATGTTCCAGCAGTGTAGAAGTCATCTTTCCTGCTGTTTCACTGCTAGCACACCTGATGGCCCAGCCTGGCCCATGCCAAATGCTCTCTTCAAGTGAACCCTTCAAGTCTTAGTCATCAGCCACCTCAGGGAGCATCCTCTGAAGGCTATACACCTCAGGTTTTCCCCTGATACCTTACGTGGTGTTGCACCACTATATAGGCAGGCTTTGCACCCTTAAAAGCCCCTATGTGCCGTCATGCCACATCCCAGGGTGTGTTGCACAAATGCCAGTTTCACTGTGCAAAGTAAACACTCTTCCACAGCAGAGCTACACGTTATTTCAGGTACTTTGAACTGAAGCACATGCACTCTGGCTATAGGATCACCTCACGGGACTCAGAGGAGACTCACGGCCAAGGCCTGAATGCTGTGAATGCAACCAGAATATGCTAAGGGCCTGTAGTGACAGGACAAGGGGTAACGGGTTTAAACTGAAAGTGGGGAGGTTTAGATTAGATAACAGGAAGAAGTTCTTCATGGAGAAGGTGGTGAGGCACTGGAACAGGTTGCCCAGAGAAGCTGTGGGTGCCCCATCCCTGGAAGTGTTCAAGGCCAGGCTGGATGAGGCTTTGAGCAACCTGCTCTAGTGGAAGGTGTCCCTGCCCATGGCAGGGGGGTTGGAACTAGATGGTCTTTAAGGTCCCTTCCAGCCCAAACCATTCTGTGATTCTTTGCCTGTTTTCAGAACATGGTGTAGGTGGATACAGTCAGGAAAACCAGTGAACAGCGGATCTCAATCATCTGATATTTTGGTTTGCTTGACGTGAAGTATGGCACTAGACCTGGAATTGGGGATAAAAACCCCAACAACAACAACAAAAAAACCCCAAACCAAACCAAAAACCCCAGCCATTTCCAAGAAATGAAAGAATAATACTAACATTTTGCAAGAAAATAATTGTAATTCTGAAGTTAATGATAGTAAAATTTTAGCACTGATGTATAAAGAAAGAAGTAGTCACAGAACTAGGGAGCAGAAAGAGATGCCAAACTCCTGCCAAACTGGTGTAATATATGTTAACCAAGAATGAGAACCAACTTACAGCTTAACCACTATGTTAATTAGTAAAACATGGATCTTTAAAGTCCTGTACTGAAGCATATACTTGTTTCCTGTTACACTTCAGAAACAGTAAGAACACTGATGCACTTGTCTGGGTATTAACAAGCAAGAAGCAAAGAAAAATGTTGCCCTGTCTGATGGTGATGCTGAACTATTTCAGCTGCAACAGATTTTTTTTTTTTTTAATCTAATTGAGGAGATTGAACATCCCAAGAAAACACATGGTATGAGCCAAAGCAGTACAAACAGTTTATTGGTTGTCAGTCAGGGGCCAAATTAGATCATATTAACCCACTGTATTTCATATCCAAGACCACATGGGTATTTTTCAGTCTGATTCTGTGGCAGATATGGATGACTGATTAATCATTAAAAACATTTATCATATAGAGGCTAAGACGTAACTATTCCTATATGTTGCAGGAAATGTGTTCAAACTGGGCCCATAATCAGTAAATAACCTTGGAATAAACTGACATCTAACAGAATCATTGAGCTTGCGTTTATAAATTAATTAGTCAAAAAGACAAGTGAAAGCCAAAGATTAAAGTCCCAAAACTGTCACTGGAGGAGTTTTTATAGAATGGTCCTGGGGTGACTAACCAGGATGCAATCCTTCCGTCACCAAGGAATCTTGACCTTACATTTCCCTCTCCAGAGCTCTCTGCCACCTGGTTGTACTTAATTTTGATCTGGGTTTTCCCAACTCCCACCTGTTGGAGCAGATTCATTTTTCCATTAAGTATCTGAATACGCTCTGAGCCAACAAGAATGCATTGTGCACAGGAGTGGGTCTGGGGACTTCCCTAAGACACTGCCCCTGAGTGCAAGATCTATTGCCTTCTGCTGAGATGTGCATTCAGCATCCCTCAAAAAATGGAAATTGATAGAATTAAAGAGAGCTTCAAAACCAACAGATGAAAGGTAGCTAATTCCTTATCCAGCAGTTTTGCTAATGTAACATATCAAAGTTGTTGTTTTTCCAGCCAAAACTATTTCATGAATTTGACCTAAATTTGTTAATAGTTTTGGGACAACCAGAATTGCATTTTTCCTCAAATAAACTATTCATCAGAAAGAAAATTACTGCTCTTGTCACAGAACACCAGCTGCCTACCCATTCAAAAAAAAAAAAAAAGGCGCTTTTAAATCAAAAGAAGCAAAATTAAAAGTCTTAGAGTATCTCTTAACAGTCACAGAAGGCATGTAAAAAGAATAAAGTAAAAAAGAAAATAAGCAGGAAAGCAAAAGAAACATAGAACAGTATGGTATAATTGTAAAACTCAAGAGGTTATTCAACTGAACATTTATCTTTCAGAAAATGGAAATCCAGCCCAAATGAAGCCACAAAAAAATGTGTAAACTACGGCTTGTAAAATGGGTGTTGGGAATTAAGGCTGCGTTGTGAAACACATGAACTTAAGTGAGTCCTATTATCCCAAACATATCCTGCACAGCGGAGGGTTAGGAGGGAATGTGAACAGCAAGCAGAAAACCGAAGAACAAAAGACAAATTATGCAAATGTATCAGATTTGGGAAGCTGAGATTGTTGCCTCCCCAACAACTTGAATAACAGTGTTTAAATACAACTTTCTTTTTGTAGAAAGCACCACTTTCTAAGCAGCCCTTCCAAATGCTTTCCCATCTGTTTCAACAAATGTGATAATGAGGAGGTTATTCTACAAGCTTTAAAAAAATCAAGTTATTTGTCCATACTAGGAAACAGAAAGCAGGTAAAAGGTTGTGTCGCTCACCGTACTCCAAGTGAGCATAATCCCAAATACCCTTTCTCTTCTTATCTCTGCTTTGCATCCTAGGTGAAAAGCACTACCAATTTAGGTTTGACTAATTTAGGTTTGAAGGAAAACCAGAGGAAAGCAGATCACTTACAACTCTCCCCTGCAAGGATGTCTTAAGCAGCTATAAAAATGAACTATGACTGGAAAAGGATTCAGCAACTAGATTTCATTTCTTAATGTGAGCTCTTAATACATGTCTGAAAAGGTAGGAATTTTATTTAGCTGTGCATTCAAAATCCAGAGAGGTTTTTAACTTTGTGCAAGATCAAGGGAATCTGACGTTCCACGCGAGCAGCATTAGGAGCACCCAAGCTGTGCTGCAGGAGCCTGACAAAAGCAACCCCCAGCAGCGAGCCTGTCGCCTTCCACATCCTCTCACTAGAACAGGACAGGGGATGAGCTGCAGAAGTGAGAGCTGAACTCTAAACCTCTGGCCTTCGTATCCTGACTCTGTTCCAGTGTAATTCTGAAGTCATGCCAGTAGAGTGACGAGATTTATCAGTGTGTCAAACTGGGATGTGTAGTCAGAATCTGGCCAGGACCTATTCTACTTCTGCTGAGATCAAAAAAGGCCAGGAGAATGGTTGGAACAGGAGTTGTGAGCATCGTCCAAACTTGGCTAAGGAAATCTCATAAAAAATATTGGGATCAAAATAACATATGAAAGTGTTCCCAGTGCCATGGCTTTAGGGCTGAGCTGTGTCATTACAGAGCTTTGATACAACATCCAACACCAGAGGCACAATGTGGTCTTTTTGAAGCTGGGTGGGGTAAGTCCAAGCTATCCAAATTTCCTTTGGCCTTTTCAGCATCCCTATCATTTTCTCAGGTAGAAGCTGTTGGGAGTGGTGATTCACTGATCTTTATTTGCTAGATAAATTCAAGGAAGTCAAGAGGAAAGAAATAAACTGTTAAGGGTAAAGAGATTACAGTGTGTCGGAATGTTAAGCATATTCTCTCTGGAAGCAAGCTTTCTGTTGGTGGTGTTTAACTTCGCCCATCCATCACAAACTTCCAGATGATCAGTGGTTCCGCTGGAGCAGCAAATCTAACCAGGTTCCTTTCTGAGCATCCCCCAAATTCCAGAGAAAGGGTGACTCCAGGCACATCAGCTATACGTGTGTATCTGGAACGCCTCGCATACACCACGTATGCACCGAGCAGATGGCCTTTGCCCCAGAGTAAATCTGAAGCCCCCCTAATGCATCAGATTACTGCCCATACGCAGAGCACAGCTGATTGGGGCCAGTGCTTCCTGGGATGATCAGTGCTTGTGAGTGCTCTCCAAACAGCCACAGCACATGCTGATGCCTGGGAAATCCCTGCCAAAAATCCAGCAGTCTCCTTACTCCTACTATTCAGGCAGTGGAGGGTAGGTAGTAGTTTGTTAGGAAGATCTTTATCCTGTGGAGGCAGGGAAGGAGAACAGCTGAAACAGCTGGAGGTGGCAATACGGCTTGTTCCTGGCTTCGCCTTGGCACTGCAGATGGGAGCAGACCCAGCTCCCCTGCTCTCCGAACCATGTGTCCCTCAAACTTTCCCCATCCGCAGGTGTTCTGTGTGGGAAGAGGCTGTGCCGGCGTGTCCCTGCAGGCACGTGGCTCTGGCTCTTCTGCATGGGTTCCTCCTGGCCACCCTCTCTGTCCCACCAGCAACAGCCGGAGGAGCACACCGCCATCACAGTCGTTCCAACCCAGTTCCTACGGAAAGGAAAGACTTGCAGCAGGATGTGCTGCCTAAAGGCTCTGTGAGACTTCCTCCCTCTCCTAGCCTGGAACAGGCGGTCTACCTACATACGGTGCTGCAGATGTCTGCATGACTCATTTTTGAGGGAGAATAAATGTGTGATTCCCAGGAAGGGGGAGAGTTGGATGCAACAGGTGGCCCAGTCACCCCATTCGTCTTTGGATGAATACTAATTGCATCTCTTGCTGGTATATTATGGTTCTATTAGTTTAGCATTACAGCATTATTTTAGTTAGAGTAGGCCTCTGTTTTAATTCACATCTATAAAATGCATACTGAATTCACTCTTTGATAGTTCTTTCCTGCCATGGTGATAGAAGAACGTTTGGGACAGTTTGTTTACTACTTGTTTCAGCATACTGCTGAATTTTGTGAGTTAGTACATTTCATTTCCAGAAATGTGCACTTCAGTAGGAAGAATGCCTGCAGAGCTGGAAGGCGCGCATCATGTCAATAAAGACAATATTATCATGTTAGATATTGCAATGAAACATAAATCTTCTTAATTATTTCTTGTTGGTTTACGGACTGAGTCTCTACCAGGCATTCATTTCTCTTCTCATGCTCACTGCCTATTTGCTTCTGCTGCTATCAGGCAACACCAGGCTTACTAGAAATTGTTTGCCTTTCTGTGAGCGAGTAATGGCTATGTGCAATCTGGCATGCACTGGGTATAAAGAAACTGAGAGAGTGCCTTTCCATTGTTTAGGTAAACGCTTCCTCTTTGATCCAAAATCTGCCCTTTCTGCTGCACACACTGCAAATTGATGCAGATCTAGCAGAAGGATGGGAGACATTTATAGGGTTTCCTGTTAGTGAGTAATTTGGGGAGCATCATTTTCCCCTGCTCAAGTGAAGGCAGTGTTGCTGTCTTCAGAAGCAACAATCCGATTCTTTGTGTTTTCAATGGGAAGCCAATTCTTTGTCTCGCCCTTTCCTTCTAGTTGTCCCTGAAGGCTATAGAAAGAAAGAACATGAATAACCAAGCAATGAAATCATAAAATAGTCTCGTTTACTGTTATCTTTCCAAGAACAGTGAAGGCATTAAAGTTCTGAAACCTTTTTTTCTTGAAGCAAAGATTGCAGCTAGAACAGGAAATGGCACAACATAAATTCAATTCGTGACAATTATTATAACATGAAAGGGAAATAGTATAAATCACTGATGTCAAACACTCTGTTCATTGGCTAGATCTGGCCCATTTGAGCTATTTATCTAGTTCCTGTGACAGATTCAGATTTTGCACCACACGTGCTTTCATTTTTTAAAATACATGTTTCAAGTTTTTATGCTTCTGAAAAAGAGCTTCTGAATATGCACTGAGTAGAAGCTGGTGGAAGCTCATGCATAGCTGTCTTTTTTTAAGCTAAGAAAACACATGAAGAGACAAAGTCTACCCCTGTTCATTTTAGTGGGTGTTAACACTTGAACTTAATGATAATTTTTGTGGTTGATGTTGAAATGTTTCTCAGAAATTAATTTTAAGGAAAGATAAAGATGTAAATTGGGTGTGGTGGGGTTTGGTTTTTGTGTGTGTGTAAAAAATAATTCAAAAGCGCATACTTTTTGAGGAAAAGGAAATAAGAAGTATTACGCACATCTATAAAGCTAAGCCTGACAAAACTTTGTTAAACTCTCGCATGCAGTTTTAGCCATCAGTGATGTAGGTGTGAGGCTTAAACAACTGAAGAGAAATAGGCCCTCCTGGGGAACCATAGGAAAGATCTGTGATGAATTCTCCACCCCAGCTGTATATAAGCTTGACCCATGGAGTCTCCTGGGGAATCTCCAATTTTAGTAACTTCAAAGAGCATAGTGTAGTTTTTTGTAATATATAAAAGTTGCATAAAATGCTTTTTTTTTTAATTTATGCAAACATTGATTTGTATTGCTGTAACTACAAATAGTACCAAATAGATATTTTTCATAGATGAGATTTATTTCACTGCAATAACCATTTGGTCAGAGATTTTACTGGCTTGTCACTCAAACAGTAGTGCGTGCCTAAGGCAGTTGTTGCTGGAGACAGAACACCGGCCTGATAGACTTCTGAACCAAAAACCAGAACCATGCTTAGCTTATACTATAATACATTGAAAAATTACTGCTTGTTTTCCGTGCTTTAAGTTACTTCATTAGGAAGGGGAGATATGTTTTTATGATGTGGTCAGAAACGTAATATTTTGAAACATATCATTCTTTCAACAAAGTAATTCAAGAACTGGAGCTGTGAAATCTAAGAAGAAGATGGATTTTAAGAAAGACATATATTCGGGGGAATGGGATAGAAAAAAATTCAAGAATATAAGAGTCATGTCTTCACATACTATTCCTAAATTAGCTTTGAAGTACTTTGCCTTAATTCTTACTCCTGTCTTGAAAATGTCAATGATATATGGTGAATATTCCTATTTTTACACTGTAACTTACTGCATATTATATATAATGCGGACACCATAGAAAATATTAAAGATCGTAAAAGTTTTGTGTATATCTATAATTTGGTATTGCACAGGCAGAGAGCTTCAGCAGAACCTTGACTTTCAACATAAAAGAAAATCATATCAGAATTTTTTTATCTTTATCATTAAGATTTTTACTGGTTTTCTTTATGAATATTAAATTCAATTAACAATTGTGACACTGATTTATTGCTGTCTGGATAGCACTACTGTATAATAAAATTTTCACCTATAAATTTAACTTCTATTGAAAACTAAGACTCTCAAATATTTTTAATTGTTCAGGAGAAATATATGTCATGGTTTACAGGTTGGTTACAAATCAGTGATTCTTAATTATGGAAGCATATATGTAACCCTATTGTCAGGTAGTTAACAGCAACTAAAGGGGCAGTATTCAACCTATAGGCATAAATAATGTTATTTAATGTTATCCAAAGATTGCCTCTTTGGATTTAGCTGGGAGCTCAACCCCCAGCTAGAAACCGGGAAAACTAAACCAGAAAGTCTCTAGGTTCCCTTAAAAAGCTGAACTTCCTCCAGTCACCAGCTCTTTGAGCTGGTACATGAACAAGGAAATCTTTCTTCAGGAGCAGGAGCAGTCATGAACCCGGGAAAGCAGACCAGTACTATGTATAGGGAGTAAAAATCAAATAGACCCTCCCATTCAGTGACACAATAATAGTTCATTTAACGCTGATCCTCGTTACTGCGAGCTGTGGTGTTTTGTCCATGCTGATCTGGAGGTCTGCATCATTCCCTGTGGACAGTTGCTCCCACAGACACTTTGCAGCTCCCAGCTCCGGTCCTGCCCTTACAGCCCTGCAATTCCCACTGTTGTCTTCTGCCACGGCCTCAGCACGCTGGGTCATTGCCACGGAAGCAACCTGGGGCTGATGGGGACCCTCCTCTGGGGCTGGAAACAAGTTCTTACCACAGGCAAATCTCCGCCTTTTCAAAGGCTCTTGTAGGACCAGATCCTCCCAAAATCCAGCTGGTGGGATGGATAGATTACATAAATGAAACTCGCTATAGAAATATTGAGGGGTTTTACTGTAGCAACTTTCTACTTCTCTGGAACTTCAGGTTAAGAGTTTAATTTATGTTGCAATAATTTCAAGCAAGAGAATCGTAAGTATATTACAGTAATTAGTATTATGAATTATGTCTTCTTCAAACTTGTAATACTGACAAGATTTTCTCACAGTCAGCTTCCCCCATGATGGCAGTGGGGTGATTAAAGCATCTCGTTACAGATCCAGAAAACTCACAGTTATGTTAGTTTAGGATAAACTAGATCATTTGGTAAGGAAATGAAAGGCAGATGGGTATGAGATTAGCCATCACTTACTTTTAACTACTCCTGGTTACAGAAATTATTACTCCTGGTTTTCTTCAAGCATGATAATTTCGATGGATCATTTTTGCTCTGGATTTATACAGGAAGGTCTTCAGACCCAAACCATTTCTTTACAATGAGGGAACAACTTCCATAACCAGGTCCAATGGTATTCAAAACTACACCTAAGATTCCCTCTTTTCCACACTGATGGCGTATTTAACCTGGAGACTTCCTTGGTGGAATTCTGTCATCACATAAGATGTTGTTTCCCCTTGGAAATTTTGCTTTCAGACCCTTGAAACCTGCTGAAATACGCTACAGGAATTTAAAGCCACAGAGCTGCCTTTAAAGTTACATTCCTCGTAGCAAACTGGGGCATTAAATCCATGGGTCTATTCAAGTGAGTAAATGTTCACAGTCCTGACTATCAAGAATGCTTTCCCGGCACAGTTACTCAGCACACAGTTACTGAGGAGAGAGTCAACACTAAAACAAATCCCACTGTGGTGAAATTCAGGCCTGGCTGATGTGAAGTCTGACATTTGCTGTAAAAGGCCAGGATTTCACCCTTAATCACACCACCCCTCTCCACACAGGAGATGGTATCGTTGTTATTTATTTATGTGGTGCCATTAGTGTGCTAGGCACATCGGACACGCTCCTTGGTTGGTGCAAAGCGGCAGTGCTCCATTAATACCCGTCCTGCTCCCATTCCCCAGGGTGCAGTTCTCACTGCCTGGAACAGCTGGTGCAGCCATGGGAATGACGGCAGAATGGAGACCTCAGTGCTAAATTTTCACACCTCCTTATGATCCCCCTTTCTATGCCAGAGCTTTTAAGGAACACAAAGTAGATCTCAAGAGACACCCTATTTATTTATTTGCATTTTTATAAAACAAAAATGTGTGTCGTGATACTGTGCCAGCACTTATAACCACCCACCAAATCGATGTTACAGTAAAGCACTCTGGTCATTATCAAACCTCAATAAAATTCCTATCATAAGCATTCAATATGAAAAGCAAATCTATGTCCTAGTCTGCCTCAGGCCTAACTGCATTGCTTCCATTCCTCTATCCTTTTTTACTAGAAGAAATTATGTCAGTTCAAGAGCAGAGGACTGAATTTCAGAGGTGATGCCCATGAGACACTGCTGAGAGTCCTTCACGGACACAGGGTTGGGACACAGCAAAATGGTGACTTTTTTGCATCTGTTTCAGTCTTGGGTATTAAATTATTATGAACAAATTACATTATTTCTTGTATCTATACCTGGTTTTGCTTTAGTTTGGCTATTTGGGTATAAGACAGTATCAGGGTAGAATTTTTTTACTGGACTTAGCACTGCAGAACTGCAGTCTGGGGCTCTTTATTATTAATATAAAACAAAAAAAACCCCACCAAAACCAGCTATGGCATTTGCAGAAGAAGCATTTTTATTCAGGGTGAAAGCAAATCGCCAGTAGTATAGAAGGCTATCTTATAGAATCCATTATGTCAACTTTTAGATAAAAAAATAGCAAGTCTTGCAGACATTTTTCTCATGATATTGGTACCAAGTGACCCAAAGCTATTTTTTTCAGTTCTTTAAACGATGAAGTGTAGTTTCAAGATCAAATTCCTTTTATTCTGATGCTATGGAACATAGCCAAGGATACCATTTCATAGGAAGAGTTACAAGTTCAAAAGAGGCCCTACACATCACCAAATCTAACTCCCTGCATAATAGAAGCCATGGGACCCCTTATCTAATTTCTAGCTCAAACCCAATAGAGAGTTTTCTTTGGCATAATCTTCATTTTAAACTTTCTAATGGCTTAGAATCCATTATTTCTGTCTGCAATGCTTTTTCTGTAGTTAATGATCCTCAAAGTGAGAAGTGGACATTTAATTTTAGTCAGATTTTTTCAGGCTTCAGCTTCCAGCCTTTGCATCTGCTAGACTGCAGAACTCTATGAACAGATTTCTATCCTTCAGGCAGGTACTTCAGGTCCCCTCCATCTTCTATCAGATGTGCAAAGCAGGTTAAGCTCCTTACTACGTGGCATTTTTTCTAATCCTTTCATTATTCTTTGAATGCTCCCTTAAGCTATTCAACAGGGAAAATCCTGAATTTCTGTATTATTCATGAAGTAGAACTGAACACAGTATTTCAGCAGCCATCATATCAGTGCCAAATACAAAATATTACCTACATACTCTATGTACCCCTTTTTAAAGATCAAAGCAATCACATTTCTTTAATGGAAGAATGAAAAATTACTCTTCACACATTCAGTTGAGATAAGCCAAAGTATTACATTCTGTTCTAAATGGATGCTTAAATGCTTTAAGTAAAATTAGGGGGAAAAAAAAAAAAAACAGCCAAAGTGCTGATCTTTATCTCAGAATATCCTAAAGCCCAGGGTAAAAGTATCTCCACACAGATGCCAGACGTAGGTTTAAATTCCTGCTCTGTAAGTTTACTAGGAACTTCTTCCCAGGCCAACCTAGCTTCAGAAGCTGACAGACATCTGGTCATCTCATGTGGACAGAGCTGTCTTCTTCCATCCTTCCCCCACTGAACAAAGTGCTGAATTCTCTTGAGCTGAGACTCAGACTCTCCGTATGGCGTTTCCCACCGTGGCCCTGCTCAGCGTGGCCCTTCAGAGGACTGAATATACACCTCAAGTGTCCCACTGGCTGCCCAGATTCACTTCAAGCTGTTTGAAGGCATGGATTGAAAACAAACTCCAGATAACAAGAAGTTAAAAACATTAAAGGCAAAGCCAGGAATGTCCCAGCACATAGGCACGCAGAAAAATCTGTCAGGCTCCATCATAGAAAGTACTGATTCCATGTGTAGGAAGGCACTGTGGGGTGTGTAGACAGATGAGTTAGAGGCATCCTTTTACCAGATTTGTGTCATAGTGGGAAGGTGGAACCTTAGCCTAACCTCTGGCCTGCTGTCCTCTAGACTGCACAGACCATGAGTTCCATCCCTCAGACATCTGTATCACCTCATGCATTAAGTTAGGAAGCCCCACTAATTCAGAGTTATAAATTCCAGCAGAGAGCAGGGATTGCAAACTGGAACCCTGCAGTTCTGAGCTCTATTCATGAATCTAACCATAAACCATGGTCCCTAATGCTCAGTCACCCTAAAGAGTGCTTTTGAGGAACACCCAGAAGACTTATAACAATATCTTACAGGGCACAGTGAAGCCAAGAATGCCATTGTGGCTCCTAGACTCTCTTGACCCAGATGTAAATTACATGTGGGTAATAAGAACTACAGCTTATATGAAAGTGACTTCCTCTGTCTGACTTTAATTGTTTTATGGAGACGGATTGCCTAGGAACCTCGCTGCTTCTTCAGCAATAACCATTGGATTTACGACAGCTTCCAAGATTTCCTACTTTAGAGAAAGTTCATGAGTGTCTGAGCAAATCTTGCATTCTCTGCTGTGTCATGCAGACACTGGTATTGATATATGTTTGCAAGTTTTAAGCCACCTCGCTAATCATCACCCAGCCGCTACAGCGACACGGAGCGTGGTCTAGGTACACGGCATTATCATTTACAGAATGATTTTTGCAGCCCATTTGAGCAGTGTGCTGCTGCAGCTCCATTGCCTGCTATCCCCACAGTAGCTATGCTAATGCATTTTAGGAATTACTACCTTTTTTTTTAAAAAAAAAAAGGTTTAATTGAATAAAAAATAGACATTGCATCCCTTAAATGGAGCATTTCTGACCCTCCTTTAATTTATTTAGATGTTATTCAGATTATTAGTCTTTAAAGATCCAGTTTTAATTCAGTTGCTATATCTCTTGAGAAGCAGTAGAAAGGGAGACCTATCATCTTTGCTGGTAGGGGAGGAAATTGGTAACATCATCCAAGTGTTTTAATGTTTGAAGGAGGGTGAGGAGCAGGACAAGAGGTTTGAAACTCCTTTACAAATAATAGGAGTCACTTACTTTAAGTGGAGTGCTCATGATGGCTGTGCTACATCGCAGTAGGTGTCACTGGAGGTTGTTTTAGCTGTGGAACGAATTGGAGGTGTTTCATAACCACACAGTGGGCTTCCTCTTCACTGGTAAGTATGACCTCTCCCCCACGGCAGCAGCAATCCACTGCAATGCACAGTGTGAAAAGTGCTGGCTTAAAACAATAAAAAAGGTTTAGTCTCTCTTCTGAAGAAGTGACAAAATAGTCTTGTGTCGTGTTTGAAAAAAGCGGTCTTGCAGAGGGGCAGTGGGGCAGATAAGATTTGAGACCTGTTTTCTGCTCCAGCGCCAGCTTCTGTTTTGGCTTTGGATAAGTATTTTCAGATGCATTTACACCAAATGTCAAATCAAAATCGGAGCTATAGGCCTTATCCTGTTTCCCGTGAAAATTGTTAAAAACCTGACACTCCAAGTAGAACAGCCCTGCAAACGGAACTGCGAAAACTTCTGGTACTACATGGGACAGCCCAGTTAGAGCATTTTGATATTGCATAGAGACACCAGTTTATATATAGACTTACCTAAGCAATCTAAAAAAGAAGGAAGATAATAAAAATGCTTTGAACCTTATCTCCACTTGCTAAGCATTTAACGGGTCTCCCACATTCAAGGGAGTTCACTTCCTTTCCATAGGAAGAGAATGGCCATGATCATGGAAGTCTAAGAGATTTGAGGAGATGAGAACGAGCTATCAAATTGGTTGTGTTAACTTAATTACTCATATTTAACTTAATTTCTCCTTATCTTTCTACAACATATTTATAGACTTCAGTAAGATCCCTCCCTAGCCATAGACATCTTCCTTCTGGGAAGTAAGTGAGAATTACAGGGAAAGATACTGGATTGGAAAGTAATCCAAAAGAAAGAAAGAAAAATTTAAAGAAACAATAGATGAAATTAAGAACTTTAAGGACAATAGCAACCACCCCATCACCCCACCCTTAATTTTGGTGGGGCTAGGATTTCACTCTGTCAGCAGTAAGTTCCTTTACTGCCTCCATTTCTATTGGAAAGGCCTGAATCAGACTGCAGAATGAGGACACTGGTGGAATTCGGAGATATTAAAGTATGTACTTAAGCATGCATGGTGAGATACAGAAATCTGCCAGCTCCAAAAAACGCTAAATTCATGATGAAATTTTCTGAAAGAGAGAAATCATATGCAAATCTCAAAGGGCCAATTTCTGTAAGGCTGAGTGCACTCCATACTCGTACTGAATTAAAAAGAAGTTCCAATTAGAGAGGATTTGGGGTTTGCTTGAGTGGGGGGATGTAACAGTGAGAATAATTTAACCATCGGAGGCCTAAGGATGTGGCAAATTTTTAGTCTTGCATTGCTTCATGTGTTCCCAAAAGTGTGAATCAGACTGAAATCGTGGTTGTAACAAAGGTATTGGTTGAAGATGTGCGCAGGGTGTCTTACAGGTGGCCAGAGCAGGTCATTGAAATCATTGTTTGAAATCATGCACTTGGCATCTTGCAGGGAAGAAGCAAAATGCGCAACTGATCTCATTTTAATTTAGCTGCATGCAATTTAGTTACCTATTCAATTATTCATCCTCATCCCGAAAGAGTCAGTGGAGGGACATAGTACGATGAGGTGCCTTCAGGAGGTGTCTGTTTCTCTCCACTGACTCTACAGGAAGATCAGGATGGCTGAATTACACTGATTAACTTGTAAATGGAAAAATGAATTAAATCATCTCTGCTTATGTCAAAATAATCCTTTGGTCCTTTTCAGTTACTGGATGATGATTTATCTTCTCAGTTCCTCCTGTCTGGGTCTGTTGGGACTCTCTGGGTTTACTCCTGATTTATACTGCATAAGAAAAATCAGAACCTCTCCTTCTGCATCTGCTGAAAGGACTAACGGTTTTCATACATGCATAAACATGCAGTGAATTTATACAACTGGGAGAAGAGACTAGGTAGATAAAAACTACTGAGATATTTATTTGCATAGAGTTTAACACCTGCTTTTTATTGTATACGATGTATTATTTACAACATAAAAATAGGAAGTTTGAACCTCAGCAGTATACACTGACTTCAACAGAGGATCTGGTTTGTGTTAATTTGATACCTGCCGGAAAAATGAACATTGCTATTTTTGTTAGGATGGACATACATTTAAGAAAGGCCTATCCTTCTCTTATACAAACATCTAACTATAGACCTAATCTACATTGCTCACCGGAAAGGATAGTTCATTTCACAACACCTGTCCTACATTAGCAAATAGCCATCTCTTGCAGCTAATTTTAACAAATTCAGAAATACACAAGGAAGTGTAAAATATGTATTGGACGATTTCTTACAGGTCATAGAAAAACTGCTGGCTTTTATCATTAGATGTCTGATTTGTAAAAAAACATACATTACTGTTAAGCAGGTCCAGGCATTAGGTTTGCTGCATATAAATGATCTTATTTTGTACTTAATGGGTGTACTCTGGTACACAAAGTTACTCACATAAGCAAGTTTCTACACTAGTATTTCTGTTTCAGTGCTGGAGGACTAAACTTTGTGGGTAGCCAGTGCCAGTTACCCATAGGTAACTAACCAGAATTAAGTAATTTCTGATCCTGCTATTATGCATATAGAGTGTCTGAGAAAAATAAAGCCAAGTCTTTTTTTAAAGGAAAACAAATTTTACTCTGCTAGCTTTGGGCCTATAGGACAAAATTAATCTCTTAAGTAACTCCCCACACAATTTGATTGATGCATTTTTGCTCTTTACAAATGTTTTTCTGGGGAAAGGGAATCCTCTTCTGGTGGATTCACCTTCACCTGTATCATTCTCCATGGGAAATAACCAGGAAGCACTGAAATCAACAGCACAGATAGCAAACCCCTCAAGGTGCCTCCCTAATTTAGCTGGGGTTTGTTTTCAGTTAAGAACAGGTTGGGGTTTTGTTGCTTTGTTTTGCCTGTCATCTAGACACCCTCCCTTTCTTTACCAAGAAAGATGGGTTTACTTATTTTAGTCAATTTAAGTGAAAGACAGTGGAGTCACTCCCTTGACTGCAGAAGTTCTACACCAGAGATAAAGTTGATCCTAACCACACAAAAAAATCAAGTTCAGACACTGCTTTTTATTGATTGTAAGAAGCGAATGAGGAGTGTTTAGGAAAAGGCACATGCAATGTAAGGGCTGATAGACAAGATGGCTTTTCTCCGCATAGCTTCTCTAGTTCTGTGCTTATGGCTGGAAAAAAAAGCCCAGTTGACAGGGGACACATAGAAAAGCCCCATTCTACTACCACAGCCTGAGATGTGTGGCGAATTCAGTGTTAATGCTTCCTGTCTGCTCAGAATTATTTGATTTCTTTGATTTTGCACAGCCTGGTCTAGAGAAGGAATATAGTCTTACAATGACATAGATAAAGCCCATTTCAAACACTGTTTTCTTCTGATGAAGTGTGTTAGTGGTCAACTCATTTCAAAGGAATTTTAAATATATCCTCAAGTATTTAAAAATATGGAAGCTTGTTTAACCCAGAGGTGGATCAGTCTATTGAAAGCTATGACCTGAGGGCTAATTTAGCTGAATTAACTCTTATTTTCCTCTTAACCAAATCTCTTTGGTTTGGAGTAAGTCAATTAGAAACAAGTTTGAGGTTACCAAAATGAGAACATCCACCCAGGAGTTTACACTGCTCTAATTAAACTGATAATATAAATAGGTAATAGTTAACTCTAGTAGAGCTACAGGAATTTGTAGAAGTTATCTAACATGTCAAAAGCACACCTGTCTTTAGCCTGATACCTGTTAGCATACTTACCTGGATTCAGTGGAGCTGATGAAGAGGAGAAGGCTAGATCAGAGACAGAGAGGCAAGGGGTTGTTTCATTCATCTATATTACATACAGTTTCTATGAACACCTTGAATATAGAAGAAGTTAAAGAGAGTATAGTGTTTCATTATGGGGCCATTAAATACAAGTGCCGTGAAGAGGTCCTGAATTATCAGCACCTGAATCTCTTGTAAAGCACTGACTGTGAAAATTGCATTCAAACCCATGACCTGGTGTTGGACTTTGGACTAAGCTATATTAACAGGAGCATACTGTTTGCTACTATTCTTACAATACAATTATAAGTTTATAAAATAGACCAGGTGTCTGACAAGTATGTAGTCAGGCCCAGAGTTTTTCAGCAACATTCAGTTTGTTGAACGACGTATTTTATATTTTCATACCCAATTTCAATTACCTATTTTTTTTTTCAAAAAATGAGAGAACTAAAAGAGTTCAAACACTGAACCTTCCTTTCAAAGTACTATTAGAAAAAATACTTTAAAATTAATAATATAGCAAAACAAAACAGTTTGGACCAAACAGAACACTTCAAATTGACTATGGTAACATATTTAATTTGCCACAGGAAAAATAGTGCCTTATTGCATTTTGAACTATCTTTTCCTCCTCATCCTTTCTATTTCATATTTCAGAAAATGAACCAATCCAACCCTTAACTTGCACTGCACCACTTGTATGTCAAGTTTTTTTGGTACCACCAAAACCAACTTACACTGACAGCAAAGCCATCAGAAGTGCAAACAGGGGTGAATGTTGATTCTGGGGTGCAGATTTGCATCTCTTTATTTTTTAGTCTACATTTTCCAAATACCCTTCTAAGTGGGAAGGATTTACTCATACGCTGCATGAACCTGCTGCCTGGATCCATGCCACTTTGCTGTCTGCATCAGGGATAGCAGCGGAACTGGATGATGAATTTCTGAAGCCACACAGAATTCCTGCAGCAAAGCTACAGAAGTCTCAAATGCCTATGAGGATCTACTTTCCAGCCTGAGGAAGAACATTGTGAGCAATGTCTGACCAGCTTGCTTGCACTTGGAAGCCTGTCTCCAATCTAACCGGGGTTTTCACAAAGGCCTGTGTTGGCTCAGTTTTGCTTTCACTGGCTGTATCTATATAAGTAAATTAAACAGAACAGCACTGGCATGTTATTATCCATGCTGTTAAATAGTTGGCACATTTCCTGAAGAAATTTTGTCCTCATGCTTTCCCAGAGACTGCCCAGACATGGCACAGGGGCACAAGACATCCACATCAGGCAGTTTGGATTCAAGCAGCCTCTGCTGGGGGCATTTACCCAGGCAGTTCTGCCCTGGGTTATACCAATTTGCCTCTATCAGAAATTAGTCCCATGGTCCTTTTATTTATGGTATGGTCCCCAATTCCAATAGGAATTAGCTTAGGGTATTTACATGTATAATATTTTTTCAGAGCATCTAAATAGCATTAATTTTCAAAAAGCTTGTGCTTTTACTCGTAATCCTTTCTAAAAATGCATTCTAAATGCTTACAGACATCGTAATTCTGAAATGTAATATTAATGATTGAATTGTCAAAATAAAATAAGATTTAGGCATTTCCTTTCTCTGCTTCCCATGCTTTAAAATGAACAGTGCCATGGACCTGTTGGACTCTTTTCTGGTACATGGGAAGTGCCTTCTTATTCACCGTTGATGTGATGGAGAATAGTACAAGATCAACTGTGTGAAGCTCTTAAAGAAACCTGCAGCAGACTGAGTTTAACAAACTCATTCCATAGGAGATACTTGGACAAAAAACACAGGGACGTGTTTTAAGAGCGAAGGAGAGGTGGGAAAGTGAGTAACTGCACAAATAGATGTTGAAAAGGGAGTTACTATTTAATATCACTGGATCAAATGCCAGGGCTTTGCTGCGTAAGTGATGATCTGACTGCACTGGGATGAGGTATGACGTGGAAAAAGGCAAAAAAATGTGGAAGTGGGACAGGGTAAGAACCTGCCAGTGATTCCCAGGCTGTGGGCAAGTGCTGAAAAGGCAGCAGGGCAAGCAACAGCAACAGACCCACAGCCGTGGCGAACCAAGCCTGGACTTTTGGAGGGGAGCTGAGGCAGCAGCATGGTATCTACTGCCTTGCCTCTGCTTGCTGCTGCCTGCACGCTCCTCATGTCCAGCAGGAGCAGCCCTGCCATGCAGCCAGGAGGCTGGTCGCCTTTGCCAGGCTGCAGCTGCCTTGGTCCTCTGCAGAACACATCTTCGAAAGGAACAAGGGAGGCAAGCAGTGAATTAAGGGTAAATGTAAGAGAAATAGGCATAAGTTTGTGTTGTTTGGGGTTTTTAAATACTATCCTTTGTGCAAATCTCTACAATAGACTGATGTTAAACATGAACAGAAGCTCTTACAGGTAGAATCAAGACTTTCAGACTGTAGGTCAACCAGTAATGAGTACCAGGACCTGATACTCTGCCCTTGTGGCCAGTTGGCATGGTCTGCCCATATTGATGCTGTTAAAATACCCTAACCGCCAAAACAGACTGGTTTCACCCAGACTGGCTACTGAGCAAGCCTCAACTTTCTCTTTAAGTGCTTTGAGAGAATGCTGGGTGGCCACGGGCAATGCTGAACCAGGGCCCATGGTCTGGTCCTATTTAGTTCAGAAGGGTAGATGTAGCCTTAAGGTATACATCAAGTCATCTGTTGCCTTAATTCCACAGATTTCAAAGGATTTAGGCCAGAAGGAAACTTGCCCTGAGCTGTGCATTCTTGCAGCATGCTCATTATCACATTTGCCTTTGCACAGCTGTAAATCCATGGAAACCAGAATAATTCAGGGATGAATCAGGTCCATTATCTCCTTGTGTTTGTACAGCATTTAGCACAATGGTGCCCTGATCCTGATGGGAATTCATGTTATTTTAGGACAATCAGAGCTTTCATTTGTTAAAATAAAGTATATTTTTAGCCAGAACTAGCTTCAGTGGTGATGTATGGGGTGTGTGGGTTATGTGAATGAAGCGGAAGGCACAAGTGATCCTCTACCACATGACTCTGAGCACACCTATCATATGCCTAAGAGATTCTCTTCTGTCTGGTTGTGAAAATATGACCACGGAGACCTTGGAATGTCAAACAGATGACAAAGCACAAATTCTGAATATCATTGCCTTTTTTTTTTTTTAGTAAGTTGCATCATTTTTAGATTGCTCAGGATGTAAGGCCTACTGTTTGGTTTTGGAACATTTGGGGTTAATATTGGTATGATTAGTGCATTTGCTGAAAAGCAATAAATCAGATGCCATGCCATTGCTTTCCATGGAAAGTTAGATCTCAAAGATGTGATTTGCTCAATACTATTCCCCCCCCCCAAATAAAACGAACCAGAAACACTTGAAAAAGCAAGCACTGTGCTTGCTCCATGTTCAGAGGTGCTTGTTTCAGCTCTTTATGAAATCTTGTTAAGACCAGTAGGTCTTATAAATTCTAATGAGACACATATGTGGAACACATATAAAGACATTACACATGTCTCACAAAATATTTACTATATAAAGGACCCAACCGTGTGAAGTTATTATTCAAAGCAGAGGTAAGTCCTAGGAGAAGACAGAAAAAAGCACCACTTGCAGATCATAATCCTAGCAGGGCTTTTTGCTAGTTCCTGTGAGCTAAAAGCTGAAATGCATGTTCCAGCTTCAACTTACTTTCACAGACATAAATGGTGAAGATTGAATATCAGCTGTCATTAATCTCAGTGTCCTGACATGACGAAATCACCATTACCCCCAGTAAATGTGAGCTGATTCTCACATCTCAGAAACATTAGAAGCACATATTTTTACAACCCAAAATTATGAGCAATTATTGCTAGAGTTGTAACAACAAGTTCTAAAAACTGACATGTGAACCAAGGAGCTGACTTTCCAGTCCTAACTTACCCGCTAGGAAAACATAAATGCAAAGATTAAGCTATTTCAAAGCCACTAGCTTGTTTTCCTTCAAGCCACTTTATTATCTCACTGAAACATAATCTTAAAAATCCTTGCAGTGAAAAGCTGTGTTCTGAGAAGACTGTTATTTTTATTTAACATTTGAGAGTCCTATTCTGCTTCTGTTCTTCATTTCACAGGAGGCCCACTAATACTGCTTTACTTACTAATTAACAGAACAACATTTCATTGGAGGTGGGGGTAAACTATTTTGGGTGTGACTATTAGGGAAATGTCTGATGCTTCCATAGCTCTAAGAAACATTAATTTCCTTCCAGAACTGAGTTGCCCATGCATGTCCATGCAGTGTGGATGCAAACCAAGCTGCTGTGCTGACAAAGGAGCACTGTGCCATAGAGTTACCTGACGAGTGTGTGCCCTTTCTCTGTTATCCCTGTATTTGTTCTAGCACTGCTGGAGCGCCGAAGCCTGACAGCCTGGCTTTAATGTTTCCATGGCTGTGTCAGAATCCGCAAATTGTTGAAGGCCTTTGCATTTTAAGAACAATGACATTTACGGTTTAGTGCAAGCACAAAAATGGTGATAGTGATGCCTTTTCCCAAGTGTGCTAGCAGGCAGCGTGTTTCACTAACGTGCCCAGGAGTGAGTTAGTCTCTGGTTTAGCCTTCTGAAACCCTGTTATTTCAGACCTCAAACAGTCAAGGGGAGAAGCTACGAGGTGTATCAAATTAATTGTCATGGAAGCATCTTGCAAATTCCATCTGAAAACTAGTCCTTGGTAGGTAGATCACAATTAAAAAAATAAACATTATTTTAATGGCAATGTAAGTTGCTGCACGGCTGCTTTTCAGCCCAGTGAAGTAGTTAATCATCTGTGATCTATTTGCTTTATAAACTGATGAGATTCATCTGCCCTAACTGAAGTAATTAAAAGTAATGTCTCTAGGTTTGGACTGATCACTCTAGGCTTCTTTTACAATCACTAGAAGGGCGTGAGGTTCATCTGATATGTCTTGAAATCTTTTCCTGTGCAATGAGTTACTCAGTGGAGATGCCACCCTTCAGCCCTCCTGACATGTGTTTGGTGATGAGGGAAAAAAACGCTATTTCTAGAGAAGTGTTTTCACTTTTCTGTTTCTTACTTTTGATGCTGCAAAAAGTATAATGAATTTGTATAAGACATCTAAATTCAACACGAGAACAGAAGACAGAGAAATCTCACTCAGAAACCTCACATTTACACAGATGGAAGATAAAATTCCTTCCCTCTGCCCCAGCCACCATCAAACACATAGACTGGGAGACAGATGACAGGGTGATACACATTAGCACCAGCAACCCGCTTCCTGATGCTCGCCCAAGCATAGAATAGTAGAATCATAGAACCTTTTAGGTTCCAAACCCAACTGTTAACACTGCCAAGTCCACCACTAAACGATGTCCCTAAGTGCCTCACCCACACATCTTTTAAATCCCTCCAGGGATGATGACTCCACCACTTCCCTGGGCAGCCCGTTCCGATGCCTCACAACCCTTGCAGTAAAGGAATTTTTACTAATATCCAATCCAAACCTCCCTAGGCACAACTTGAGGCTGTTTTACCTTGTCCTGGAGATCAGAGCGCAGCTTCACCGGGTGGCACATCACAGAAAGCAAGCTGGGAGAGACATGTTGTCTCTGGACATGCAAGACCTATGCCACTGCAGCGCAGAAACTGAGCTCCGGGTAGGGGTCCACCACACCAGGGCAGGTTCCTCAACGGACTAAACAGCAGTCAGAGTACAGATCTTCCATATTGCCTGGGACCCATGAAGGAAATAATAGGTTAAAGCAGCAGAATTTATCTCAAATGTGCTGGGCCAGTAAATGTAAAAATAACAGTTTTTAAAAGTGAAAATGAGGTTAGACAGCATCAAATGAAGCTAATCGGCAAATTCCTTTTCTATACAAAAAACATCACATAAATGCTACTAAGAATTTTTTTAAAAGTCAATGAAATCTTAAGAATACTAAATAGATTTAAAGTTTTTAGAATACCAAATACAATGAATATAATACATTCTAAAGACCAAATGTTAAAGAATACTGAGAAATAATCTCTTATTCTTTTTATGGCCCCAAGCAGTGATGTTCATGTGTGCTATTTTATAGCAATGAATTTTCAAGCAAACAGACAAAGGCCTGGATTGTTATAGGTCTGAGTAAATTTACTTGCTGCTAATAGAGCATTTAGCCCTGTCTACCAGACTATGGCTCCCTGCCCCTCTGTCACCACAGAGCAGTCCAGTAACAATATTGCTCTTAACAACGTATCAAATCATTTCAGTTTGCATCCTCAGTAACAATGATGGAGTAACACATAATATATTAGGGAACAAGGAGGACTGGGAGCATTAGATATAGCAGGATGCCTTTCTGTCACCTGTGTTCCCCACCAGCACCCTATCTCAACAGTGCTGTGCTTTAAATTGCACTGCTAATTACCTTCAGTTTCTTGACTTAGTTGAGGACTAATTAGGTCTGAGAGGAGCAAGTTAAAAGCCTGATAAAGGTACATAAAACAATCAGTCTGAAGCATCATCAAATCGGCATATCTAAAATTTTGGTTCATTCATAAGTCTGGGTCTGTAAATGCATCCCTGAGCTGAATGTCTCATCAAGCTGAGAACTGGAGTGAAACCACTGGTGATTATGCACCTCAGCTGGGCATTTATATAGGCAACACTCCAACTTTTTTCCCCAGGGAATAGCTGATAGTTACAAAACACTGAAAGTTAGCATACTGACCTCAGAACAGAAGACCCGGATTCTGCTTCTTCCCCTGTCTGAATGAATTCACAGTCATCATCTTTGCTTTATAGAAAATTTATAACCCAGTCTTGGTGGAACATCATCCTCCCTATTTTTGACACTGAGCAACTTTTCTGCAAAAAGAAACCTGGTTAAAGACAAGAGGATAAGCTCAGTCCGTGTGATGGTCTTACTCTCACCCAAGAAGCAAAATCTAGCAGAGGATACTGTACTGTATGCTGCTTATGCATTCCATGTTAGATAAAACCAGAAAAGAATCCTGAAAGTAAAGCCAGGCTGGGGGCTGAGCTCAGTTAGTTGTTCTAGCTTGCAGATTAGAATTCAGTTTTCAAAGCTTGTAGGATGAACACTCAGTCCTGGTGATAGCAAGTCTCCTTCTTTTCAGTCTTCATATGGAGATCTTTATTCCTTGGGTCTGCACTTGGCTTTCCTAAATCATTCCAGACTTTTTATGCTGCTTTCTAGTGTGAGCTGTAGCTTTAAATGTCACCGTGGACAAGCCTGTGTTGGAACATGTCCCTGTACAGGGCAAATGCTGTGTAAGTTTTCATTTGTTTTATCTGTTGATGTCTTGCAACATGCTACATTTCTTTTTTTTTTTTTTCCCCCAATTTAAGTCCTGTGCAAGGAATACACCTGCAGAGTTAAACTGAGCCTTGGTCTACTTTGAACAAAAGTCCTCTCAGTGACCTACGTGCATAGTTAGTTTTACCAGCTGGTTGCTTCTATCCTCCACCTCTCTTTTTTCTGTACTGGAAATGTGGACTTCTGTTACTGTACACTCAAGCGTGTTTTGGGTGGGTCTAGACAAACATACAGTAGAATTGAACAGTAGAAGGAAAATGTAACTGGCTCAAGTGAAAACATATTAAGGCAGATCTCTTAATTGAAGATTTCTTTCTGATCAATTAATTATTCTATACAATGGTGTTATGCCAATAAAGCTAAGAACTCATATGGAAATGTGAGATGTTTGTCCTGAGAAGTTAAAAGGTAAAGGAGATCTTTTTTTTTATCCTGGTAGTGTTTAAAGTTGAAAAAAGAAAAATAAAATAACCCATTATCTTTTTGCATTAGAAGACTAATTCTATCCTTGGTTGCACATAGCTCTCATTGACCTCTGAGTCACTTCCACAGCTCTGCTAAGAAAACGTTGCCCTGAATATATAACTGGCAGGAAAAAAATTCTTAATTTTCCCACATGAGGAAACAGTGCAATTTTATGCTGAAGTTAAATACAAGAGGTTGATGCCCTTTTTAAATAGTGCTTTTCAAGATGAAAAGAAAATCCTGCCCAGTGTTTCTAGAAATAAGAACTAGCGTAAAATCTCTGCTGAAAACGGCAGTGGAGGCTTGAGCAGAGGGACATGATTTCTAAGTGCGATGCCGTCACTGTGTGCAGTGGCCTCTTCTTGGGAACCTGACTGCACTGGGCAACAAAGAGCCTGAAGATGAAAAGAGAGCAGAGTGTCATGTAAGATGAGGACCAAGCAGAAAATCTGAACATCTATTAGTTATAATGTGATTACAATGGGGGTTTTCATGCCAACAGGCCAAATGCCACTGTTACCAAAGCCAGAGAGAATGTTTATGGTCACACTAGTAGGATCACAGCCTGTTTCCTCATCCTTAGGCACAGAAGATAAAAAACCTTTGTTGTTTTTCTCTCAAATATCCACAGAAATTGCAAAAAACACTCACGCTGGAGTTCACACTCATTAGAATTTAGCCAAATGGCAGGGCATTCACAGAGATACATCAGAATTACATTTTTTCATCAGCAGCCCTTTGAGTGGGTTTTCCTACGCACGCGGCACTGTGAAGGCAGAGGGGTCACAAGCCTTCCTCCTGCCCAGAGCCATTACGTTCTTTCCTTCAGCATTCAGTAACTCCATTGCTCCCACACTGCTGGCAGTGATGACCTTCAAATAGCTTCGCTACGTACATCTTTAAATATTAATAGGCTTCGAGTTGTCCTGAGAAGACCGTAGCATTAATACAGTAATTATGCCATGAAATTGCCTCATTTAATCTTTGAGTTTGGCTTGGGTATAATGCTTGTTTGACATCCCAACCAGGGGCAGGACAGTCATGATGTCACAGCATGGGATTCATCACAACACACGGCTGATGCAGAGATAGCAGATCAAACACATTTTCGACAGAGTACGCACGCTCGTACACACATGCGTATAATATACACATCACTCCCAGGGCATGCAAATACTCGTGCACTTCAGAGTTAGAAAGTGTTTCCATCCACAGTGGTGCCTTGACCAAAGCCACAGAACAAGATGGCAGAAGACTGTTGTGGCCTAGTTACCTGATGAGTGTATTCCTACTTCGATCTGACATAAGTCAGATCCTTGACGTGGATTTCATGGTTGTGAGCCCCCCTTTTTCTCTCTATCTATTTTAAGGCAGAATTGGCCAATTTAAAATTTAGACTCTAGTATTACAGCAGAAGCTTTCTGTAGATGTCTTCAATTGATTATGTGATGATTGCTGCCAAAAACAGTTTAGGTAAACTAACGCACCATTGCTATGACAATTTTATAAACTTAAGTAGCTGCTGAGTTTTCAGTAGACATTTCAACAGACATGTTTCTTTTATAGATAGATTTACAGATTTTTTTTTTTGTGATAATTCAGGAATTTGTTTTGATTCTGAGATAGAATAACTACTAAGATTTTACACAAACAAAATCTTTAAAATATTCTGATTTCAATATTCAATATTCGATTTTCACTATGCAGTTCAGTATTTAGGTATGGTTTTCTTCATTTGCAATATTTCTGCATCTTATGCAAAATCTACTAAATCTCTCAACAAAACACTGTTCCAAATGAAAAGTCAAAATATTAATTTCAGAAATTGGGAACATAATGTTTTAACCTCAGTACACTTTGTCCTTAGAGAACTTCTTTTGGGAAAAAAAGGCAAAACCAGCACCTTCCATTGCTGTGTTTTGTTGTGTTTGTTTTGTTTTGTTGTTAGGGGTTTTTTTTTTGGGGGGGGGGGGGTTGGTTTGGTTGCTTGTTGGTTTGCCTTTTTAATTTTTATGAAAAGACAATTTCTGATGGAATTTCAATTGCCCATGTAATTGTTAGTTCAATTTTCATTAGAATTAAGAGTTGAAATTATGTTGGATATTCTATTCCTTACAATTACTTGAGTTCACATGTCCAAAAGAAAGGTGAGCCCACCGACAATGTGGTTTTCTTAATTGAATATTCTTCTAGGTATTCCACAAGACCTTCCTGGGACACTTTTATGCTGTTGACTTTTCTTTTTTTTTCTCAAACTGAGAAGGCAAAACAAACAACTAAACAGACAAACTTACCTAGAGACCAAAAGGTTCCCCAAAGTGCCTTTTAAAACCACACTAAACTGTAGACTATATTTCAGTGTTCTAAGTAAACAGTTAATATAATTTTATCTTAATTGTCACTAATTCTATTAAACCAGATGCATAACTAAATTAAAATGACACACTATAATTTGTAAAGAAAGCTGAGCTAGATTTGTATTTAATTCACGTTTTTAACAGCATTTTTTGTGTATAACTGGACAGTTATTTCCAATTCTGTTTGACTTGGGTTTTTTTAATCAGTTTCCAAGCAACGCAGTATGTAAGGTTTGCTTACAGTATGTAAAAGCTACAGTTTAAAAAATAAAAAATTCATAGTCAATATTAACACATATAAACCAAAATGGAACCTTGTTAAAACTGACAATTGGTCAGTTTTATCCTGATGAAAATATTCCTAAAAAATTGTTGTCTGGGCTCTAACATTGTATCCATATGTTAATAATTTGATGTTTTTATGAACATGGGTGGAAAGCTGTAATGCCATTTGAAATTAGAGAAAATAATGCTGGAGTAAGTTGGCAATATGGGACTTCTTTCAAGATTCTGAACCATTTGTATAAGCTTGCCAGAATAACTTGACAAAAGAAGGTTTTTGCCAATCAATTTCTACCTGCATATTCCCCAATTTAATTATTATAGAATTTTCAAATAATATATTGACTTTACAGTGCCTATAAATGTAGTATAACTCCAGGAATATGTAGAAAAATTATTCACTACCCACTAGCAGTTTATCACATTCTTCTGAATGGAAAACACATTCAGAAAACTAGCTGATTTATAGAATAAGGGGGAAAAAAGTCAAACAAATTATTTATAAAGAATTATTGACTGAGCTCTGATCATGCCTGGTTGCTGAACTGAGCTGTTCTTTCTTTCTTCCCAAAAGATTTTACTGTATGCTGTTTTCCTGCTAAGACTTTATTTTGCTCCTAAAATTTTCTTTTTATTTGTTTATCAACCTCCATCAATTCAGCCATTCAGGTTTAATATCTGCTTTGCTGATTCTGGTTCTGTCTAGAACAGTACATGTAGTAAGGTCTTGATGTAGCTTGATAAATAGTATAACGACCCAAAGAAACCTCTAGACTTCCGTGGCCACTGCTGTTCAGTCACAAGACGTTTCCATTTTAAACTCCCTCTTCTCTAATTGCAAACTGCAAATGGAGCTGCAATAAGCTGAAACACAGAGAAACACCCTCTTGGGCAGAAGAGTGCAGCGTCTCCCTTTCTTTCGTTACCTGCAGGCGCAGCAGCTGAGATGAGCTTGCATTAGACAACAACTGAGAAAACAGATCTTTAATTTATTACCTGAGAGGCATAACTTGGGTGATTAGATGCCTAGTACGGTGTTTATCATTTATGCATAAGTAAAACAGGGGTAGTGAATGAGAGAAACAAGCACTTTATTGGGGGTTTGTGCACTCTGCATTAATGGTGCACATAATTTTTAACCAGCCTGGTTCTCTGAACAATTTGTTCCAGCTAAGAACAGATTGAGCTGTTCTTTGAATCATTCGTCGTCAGGCAGTACAGTGTGAGTTTATGATGACTTTTCTTTGTGCTGTAGCTGAGTTCATCTGAGGTAAAACTTGCTGAAGTGCGGAGGGTTTATAAAGGTACAGAGCACGGCTATGATCCGGCAGGCTTAGCGTCAAGACAGCTACCTGGACTGTTTGTGTTGCGTTTAAACAGTCGGCACACATAGTTTTTTGGCAACTTAATGGTTTGTTTTCTGTTGTGTGTCCCAGACATGTTTGATACGTAACTGTTAATCTTGCTTTGTATACAGACTTCACGGGATGAGTATCACAGTAGAAAGTATTCAAGAAACTGAACATGAAGCTGGCCATGGGAGATTTCCCCCTTCTCGATGCATTGATGTGAGATTTGGAACTGGCTTTGCCAGCTTGAGGGCAGAGGAGGTGGATATAGTCGTAAAACAGAGGACAAAGCTGCTTTGATTGTTTTTGGTAAGCAGTGTAATCTGGAGGTTAAAACCAACATACCAAGGGATATTTTTGGGTCCCAGGCAGTCCAGGAAACTGCTATGGATTACATGACTTAAACCACTTTTGTGCACACAGGCACAGCCACTTCTATGAATTTTCCACAGATTTCTGCAGTCTGAGATTCTTGCTGGGGGTTGATTTGTAAGGACAAATTAAAAATTACAAGATGTGATGCAAATTTAGGGTTGCATAACTGTGAGATTTTATCTTTTCATAGTTTAGAGGATTAAATCCTTTTAATTCCCTATTTTTTTGGGGGGGATGGGTGGGAGAGGGAGGGTGGGGAAAGGCAAAGGGTTGCCACTACAAAGGTCTCCCTGAAGCTACTGAGAACCAAAAGTAGAAGTCATAATTGCAGTTTAATGAAACCAATTTTAAACATTCTTTTTATCTCTGCTGGGATGTTTATTGTCACTGTTCAAATTTTCTCTTTCTAGGCAAATTCAAGCCATTTGCTAACCTGTTCATGCTAAATGTCACCCTGTAAAATAAGTAGCTTTGACAAATCTGCCCCCACTCTGCTACCCCAGAATGTTAAAAATATCACAGCCA
>NW_010254890.1:0-8213 GCF_000690775.1 Eurypyga helias | reverse complement strand
TTGAAAGTAAAAAGGTGACTGTCATTTGTCATTTCTGCCGAAAAATACCATTATGCTTCTTGTAGGAACTCTGGAGAAGCTCTGGATTTCAGTTAATACCTTAAACAAAACAAAACCCCATTGCTGAGTAAGTATTCACAGAATGTCTGTGTACTGGGCTCAGGTAGCAACCACGGCGGAGTTTCTACATTTGCTTAAAAGGCCAAAGTGAGATTCCAATAGCAGTCACTTAACCACTGTGCAGCTTTTCCAGAAAAAGGCTGAACTTTCAAACAAATCCCACCACCCTGCAGATGGACCAGAGGGTGCATAAGCACTGAGATGTTTCCTTAGAAACCTAATTAGACAATTAAAAGCTAGTACTACCTTTTAACATGACAGGAAAAGCCTAAAGCCATTTGGGATACACAAATAAGGACACCCAAGTCTCCAAAGGAATCCAGTCTAGTATGCGTGCTCTGAGAACACACAGTAAGACCCAAAAACCTGGGGCTCACCAAAATGTAACAAAGGCAACAACGGCCACTCCTGCCCAAAACATTACCATGGGAAGAAAAGAACATGCATTTTTGCTTATTAGCCTGACGGATTATTCATCTAGAAACAGGGGTGGAAGCCTCACCTGCCAAACCTGGGGAGGTTCAAACCTACCTCCCAGCTTCCAAGAAGACAAGTTAGGACAAGAAGACATGGCATGCACAGTCTAGGGGAGTTCAGCCCTCTCTAGACTGTTGAAGCAGTACCAAGAAGTCAAGTGGGTAAGAGCTTCAGGTTTCAGAGGAAAGGATAGAGAGGGAGCGCGAGAGAGCAACCATGTGACTGTGGAGGGGCTGGAAGAGGAATTTTGTTCTGGATCAGGGCAATGGACCAGTGTAACTTGTTCTGCTTAATGTTTATGGAACTGTTGTTGTGAGGGGAGTGATTAAGATTAGCCAAAAATGCTAATTTCCTTTTTTTAAAAAAAGATGAATGGAAAGCAAGAGCTGTCCAGATCGTAGCACTCGTTTATGTGTGAATAATACAAAGATGATTCCTGCACAATATGAAATTAAAATGAGACAATCCTGTGGCTTCCAACAGTATAGTATTTAAATATTTCATGATTGTTAACACAGTTAGGTTCTCAAAAATCCTAGAAAGTAGGAAAATGGATAATTTATAGCTCCCAGTTTTAAAATGTTTACCCCATTATTATCCAGCCTTTTAAATACCCAAAACACATATGCAGTCACATAGAATGTAAAATATTAGTCATAAAATTGCATGTACAAAATTACAGTGAAGTTTTAGTAGGCCTTTTTTTGACTTTCTGGTTTTCAGCCTGTTGTTAAGTCTGTTCTTTAGTCCTCAGCTTATTTTAAAGCTTAGCCTTGTGCCCTGCATTAGCCACACAATAGATGCTATGATGCCACGGCTTTATTTCAAGGCTTACGATGGAGCTGGCAGCCAATCAGTGTGTGCCCCTGTGCCCTCATTTGAAATAAGGTGCAGCCTGTGGCTCCTCCAAGTAGTTTCTGTCAATTTAAGTATGAAAAATTATAAGGGACGAGCTCTGTCTTCTGAAGTACTGATGCAAAAGGTAGCAATATTGCCTGACCCTAGGGATGGTTGGATGGCTGCTTTGTACTCTGAAAGAGCTGAAAGAAATAGCTAGGCTTTGGGGAGTTTTATGTCTCTGAGGTAGAATATGAAGTACCTGATGAGGAAGTTATGGTTCAAAGGAAGGTTACAAAAATAACAGCAGCCATCCTAAACTTATCTAAAAGATTTACAAGAAGTCTGCTACAGTGTGTGGGTTTTGACCTCCAGGAACACTAAATTTTATTCATCTTGTGCTGGGGAACAAAACACACTCGGTGCATTAAATCAGTTCCATTTTTGTGCTTGTACTTATGGGATTTGGAGCAGAGGTTTAGATTATAAGGAAATAGTTGTCAAGAGTAAAGTATAATTAAGACAGTTTTGGTGCCAGAACCAAGATTTTATTTTTCCTGTGGACCAGGGATTTTAGTTTTTTTCAGTTCTTTATATAGAGAGGGTGAGGAAGGGGATATTTTTTTCTCTTTTATCTGAACAGTCAAAAATGCGCCAATATGACATTTGTGTTGCATAAGCAGATAGTTTTACGATGTTCACAGTCTACCATAGATCTACCTCCTGTTTAGGATTTAACCTCACACTTTAAAAGTCTTCCATAGATTTGAAAGCAGTCACTGTCAATTTAATTAGCCTCCCAGTGTTACACTTCAGGTGCTGCATAGAGCAAAGCCCGCTGAATGTTTGGTTTCCCTTGCAGAATTTCTAATTACTGCAGTTTTAGAAGTTTTATAACAGAATTCATCTTTTTCAATCTACCAAATCTATGACACTCATATAGCTATTTTTCTAGGTTATATACCAAAGACATGAGAGTATCTCCGGTCAAGGACTTGGACTTCATGTACTCTATGATATACGATCTAGGATAAGGTTTGTTCTAAGAGGTAGTTGTCTTCATATAAAACTGGAGACAAGTAGATAAAAGTGGATGGGATGGCAGAGACAATGATGATCAGCCTGTGAATCAAGAGGCACTGAACGCTTCATTGCACTTCAGTCGCCTATACAGACATGTAGTCAAGTAGCAGGCCTTGTCTTTAAGAGCCACCAGCATAAATCAGTAGGCAACAGCTGTTACATGGTATGACTGAGCTCAAAAAAAATCCACAAATTATTTCATCAGGACTGGGCACTGAAATGACAAACCAAGAACTTTAGCTTTCAGACATTCACCTTTCTCAGGTGACTTCTGCCTTGAACAGAGAGGCCCTCTGAAACTGTGCCACACACAAATATCTGAGAGCGTCTGTGTGGTGGCCTTGTCAAGCCCTGGTGGGTGTAGAGGGATATGAATTTTTCTGATCCTTCTAGTAATTAGCAGACATAATTACCCAACAGCAATTGCAAACTGTCCCTGAGAGCTACATTAACCTCACTTCACAGCCTCAGAGGACCTATCAGTCATAAGAAAGAACCTAGATGACAAGCTTAGACTAACTTGTGGGGTTTAGGTAGTTGAAGCTAGGTGACGTGAGTTCAGTGTAGGATCTGTCTTCAATATTCCCCAAAATATTGGATAATATTTTAAGACAGTCTCTGGCCTTAGCTTACCTTCCAAGAGGATGATTTTCTTTTTTTTTTTTTTTTGTTGCAATCAGTAGAAAATACCACAGAAATTCTTTAGACTTTCTGTCTACTACAAAATAACCTGGCCCTTTATTTGTAATCCACTTCAAAACAGAAAGGTGCAAAAAAAGCACTTGAACTAACAGCAAAAGATCCTCTGGTGATTTGGAAAGTAACTGGAATTTGGGAGATCAGTTCCAGTCAGTCATTTCCTCAGTCTTCCAGCGTCCTTGTCAGGAAGATGCACATGACATATCTGTGCTGAGGAAGTGATGAAAACATGGGAACGATGAACTACTGTGGAAATGGGTCCGCTAAACTAGGTGTCAGAAGTCTGTGCTGCATATACTGAAACCAAAAGGTTGCAATTCTTATTTATTTATTTATTTTTCTATTTAATTCATGTAATGATGTAATTGAGCTCGTATTGTTTGGTGGGACAGAAGGATTGTGGGCGACTGTGGGAGGAAATTTATTTCCTGTAGGAACTGCAATAGGTGAGGAAAAAGATGTGTAAGGCAAGGAGTCACAATGTAAAAGAGGAAATTTATGACAGAATCACAATTTTTATCAATGTATACACAGAGAAATATTAAAAATGTGTCTCTCTTAAAGCAAGAAAATCAACTTTATCCTATGTCACAAGAAAAAAATGTGTGTTGCCTGGTATATACTTTTGGGAAATGAGATAATTACTGTATGATGGTTTACTCCAGCTCTACCGAATCATTAGTTTTGCCACTGTCACTAGGAGAACAGGCTTCAAAAACCTGGAGTCAGATGAGCAGAAATATTTTGATACCAAAAGATTTTGAGACGCATTTGGAACAGTTACCAAAAAAAAAAAAAAAAAAAGAAACACCACCCTAAGATTCAGATTTAAGGCATCTGATTTCCCTTGATTGAATTAAGAATTTGTAAGTAGCCTTGTAACTTTTGGAAACAAATAACCTCAGGTTGAAGTGGAGCACATAACCTGCTAAAACATGGTTCAAAGTTTTAGAGGGGCTAACTTCTCAGCAGGGTTCAAGTGCTGGACATATGTCCAACACCACCTTCCTGCTTCACCCAGGAAGGCTCCCAGCTAACTGGTATTCCAGCCCAGAGTGTCCCAAAGCCTTATAACTGTGTTAGTCTGAGAGCTCACTCAGGTTAACCAGCTCCCTCTTTACAAGAGTTCAAGCTTTAAGAGAGAAGTTGAAGACGAATCAGTCCAACCTTCTTGTACAGTTTGCTCTTTTACTGTAGATACAACGACAACGTGCACATTTATGTAAGCACAGCAACACATGTAAACCACATGGATAGAGTTCAGCATGGACACAAAGATAGGGTACAAATAAACCATCCATCTATTTACACTTTTATACACTCAAACACACCTGCACCGAAAGCAGCTGTTTACCGGTAGAAGGTGGTCTGGCACGTGAACCTGTGTGAAGTGGTGCAGCCATGTACCAGGCAGCTACAAAGTCCACATTTTTGGTTCAGAGTTGTTTTTACCTCTGGTCAAATCAACTAAAAGTAGATGTCTAGTCTAACTGAAAAATTCAGGGCTTCTGAACTACATGCATAGGCTACCTGTGGAAAGAGAGAACCATCTTGAGAGGAAGAGCATCCCACCATGCTGGACCCCCTTATTAAAAAGAAAAAGAGGCAAGAGGAAGGGAAAGCGGTCCTTGTGTATCTGTTCTCTGAGTCAACATTAATGCAATTTATGATTTGAACGCTAATAAGCTCTCTCTTGTTTAGAGGGGACATAACACACTTGAAGAATTTAGGCAAGAAAAATTTTCTTGCCTAAATTATTGGTGCTAACATAGGAAGCCTAGAAACAAAAATTTAAGGATTAAAAATAATACATAAGTGCACTGACATTGTTTAGTCAAAGAAAAGACTGAGGGCAACATACCTGTAAAAGCAAGAAGAGAACAATCAGCTCTCTATGCCCATTGGAGGCAGAAGAGAGGTAATGGATGGATCCCCTGACAAGGGAACTGAGGATGGGCAGTAGGAAATATTTTTGCAGTAGGCAGAACATTGAAGGAACAGCCTGCATTGTGACTGCACAGTTTCCCCAGGCAAGAAAGAGAGATCTCTGAAGGCAGGAGTATTAGTCAGGATTAGCACAGTCTTATCTGACACTGTCCTGAGCTCCCTGCCATCCCTATGCTTTATGATTTTCTTGCTTGCAGTTGCAGCTGTGTAACATTTTCTTAACTTTCTTAACTTAACTTTCTTAGCTTTCTTAACTGGAGCGTGTCCAGAGAAGGGCCACAAAACTGGTGAAGGGTCTGGAGAATATGTCTTATGAGGAGCGACTGAGGGAACTGGGCTTGTTTAGCCTTGAGAAGAGGAGGCTGAGAGGAGACCTGATCACTGCCTACAACTCCCTGAAAGGAGGTTGTGGAGAAGTGGGTGTTGGTCTCTTCTCCCTAATGACAGATGATCGGACGAGGGGGAATGGACTCAAGCTGCGCCAGGGGAGGTTTAGAGTGGACGTAAGGAAGAAGTTCTTCACCGAAAGGGTTATCACACACTGGACCAGGCTGCCCAGGGAGGTGGTGGAGTCACCATCCCTGGATGTGTTTAAGAGACGGGTGGATGAGGTGCTGAGAGATATGGTTTAGTGGCAGACAGATACGGTTGGACTGGATGATCTCTAAGGTCTTTTCCAACCCAGTGATTCTATGATTCTATGAACTTCTTTCCTTTTGCCTTCTATTTTCCTTCTAATATAGTTGTAAAATGATTATTTTACTGGGATATTTCAAGCCAATCATTTCAGGGTTGGATTAAGAGTGCACTTTTTTTTAGTTATATATTTGTTTAGAAATCTTATTTTTAAGGTGGATGTAGTTGATTGGAAGGTCAGAGAAACTACCATGAGACCAGATTTTTTACAAAAGCAGAGCATTTTTGATGCAGTGGAGACTGTTCATAGCCCAAAGAACCTGTCATTAAACTGTGTCATTATGATGATCTAGCATTACACTTTCCTTTCCTTGACTTTATTTGAATCCCAGGATAAACCTCAGGTCACTGTTCCTGTTTCTACACACCAGTAGATGTCTATGTCCCTGGAACAGGAAGCATGATTTTTAGAAAAGAATGAATTCTGCTAAGTAATTTCATCCTGTAAAATGATGCAATTCTAGAACATCTACGAAGTATGTCAGTATTACTTCATCAGTGACATATAATACCAATCTTCTTAGAATCTCACAGGAAAATGCTTAACAAAGTAGATCCTGCAAAACAGTTTCTGATAGTAAAAAAGTCAAAGACTCTTCCACAAGTAAGACTGATTGGAAGGCATATATACTGCATCTTAGTAACTAAGCAACAAATTTTGTGCCAGACTTAAACATCTATTTCCTATTGAAATTAAATATAATTAGGCAATTATGCATCCAAAAGCCTCATCCCCACTTTTTCATTCTATTTGTTCCTGCCTATGTAACTGTTTCCCATCTTACATCTAAACCTAATATCCATGGGGGAAATTATGGAAATATATGAACAACGTACAGATACAGAAACAAATAAAATATACCTGTGGCAACAGCATCTGGACACTTCATATTTATAAGTGTAGAATTGCCATTGCTGATAGTTGCAAAAATAAGGGAAAATCTGTGGCAAAGGAAAGACCTCTTCCTCCTAGAGCACTTCATTACAGGACTAGAAAAACCCAAAGTAATGAAGTTTTAGTGTCTGAGGTGATATTATCATAGAAAAACTATTAATTTTAAAGTTTTACCACTATATTTAATTTAATAAAACACTCAGATGCAAGTTTTATTTTAATTAAATCAATACCCAGATATTCTCTTTTATGGTTAATCTGTTTACTTATGTGATTACTTCAGAAATGGTTTGTATCTTATTGGTACTTCAATACAAAACTTTTTGCAACAACCTGTTGGCTTCTGCCATATTCAGTCTTTCCACAAGAATGGAAGTATCTCCATTACAAGTGCTCATATCCTGACACCGACCTCAAAGCAAAAGTGCAAAGTTAATTCCCACGTTAAATTCAAAAAGTTAATTCCCACGTTAAATTCATCTTGTATCTTCTCATCCACAGTACAAGGAAAATTGCTTTTGGTACAGATTCCTTTCATCTGTAAAATAGCTATTTTTGCATAGAGACTTCTTCTACATCTTTTATAAATATTTCCTTATACTAGTCCACAAAAAGTTCATTAACCGAGAAATGGAGGGACTGTGCCTTGGACCTATGGGAATAATTCAGTTTCCTTGACTGTCAGAGCCCATTTGAAAAGAAGATCCTGAGCTGAGAGATGAAACTGTGCTCAAAGTGATAGAACCCTTCAAAGGATCTCACCTAGTGAAATTACTGTCTCAGGAAATTGTCTCTCACTTGGAAGACAAGCAGCTTGAAATAAATCAGCACAATTAATTTATGGCTATAAGCAATACCAAACACGTTACATCTCCCCGTAACTGGCATTCACAGTTTAACTTCAATACTTGATGTTTTCTTTTTCCTCTTATCCCTATCAAAGTAGTAAACTGTTTATCCATTCTATTGATATTTTCGGTTGTATCCCCAGGGAAAGAAGTACAGGGAGAACAGGGCTGCACTAAAGAAAAATGTATAGAACAAAGCCATGATTTCCTTCAGTCACTGCACATCCACAGGGAAGAGTAATTTGTGGAAACATGGAGATGGAGGAGTAATGGATTTCTCTGTCAAAATGATGAGTGAAAGAAAGAAGTAATTACCATTAATGCACTTCAATTATGGCTCAACGGTTTTTTAGCTGTATGTTCCCATTTAATTTTCATTTAAAACAAAACAGTTGCCACAGACCCAGAGCTAAAAACAGAAATCCCTTTCAGCTACTGGCAAATTAGCGAGTAATGTTCTTATTATATAAGCAGAGGGAAGATTGGCTTCTTCCAGGCAAACACGGGAAGTGCTTGTTTGTTTCAGGCACTACTCCTTCTCCCCCCAAACTCACAGTTGAACTTTATTTCCAATGTTATAACCAGCTAAGCATGATAATACTTCCCCCCCC
>NW_010254889.1:11205-11417 GCF_000690775.1 Eurypyga helias | reverse complement strand
TCTCCCTCAGGACTGGCACAGCACCTCTGGGTTCCTCTCTAGTGAGCCTAATTACAACCCTCTCCCCCTTCCAAACTAGTTTAAAGACCTATCAATGAGACCTGCCAACTCATGAGCGAGAACCCTTCTCCCCCTTTGAGACAGCTGTGCTCCATCTGTCTCCAGCAGGTCTGGTGCCGAGTAAACTTCCCCGTGGTCAAAAAAGCCAAGAT
>NW_010254889.1:0-11065 GCF_000690775.1 Eurypyga helias | reverse complement strand
TCCCTTTTGATAGCCCTGGGACTTCTCTCTGTAACCTCGTCGCTTCCGACCTGTATAACCAGTAAAGGGTAGTAATCTGAGGGGCGGACCAGACTGGGGAGCTTCCTTGTAACATCTTTAACCTGCACCCCAGGGAGGCAGCAGACTTCCCTTTGGGATGGGTCTGGCCAGCAAATTGGGCCCTCTGTTCCCTTCAGGAGGGAATCACCTACAACAATGACTTTCCTTTTTTTCTTGATGGAGGCAGTAATTTGTCATTTACAAAGTTTTAAACAGCATTTGGGTGTTATATATATTAGAGGATAATTTAATTTTTCTGTAATTGTCCCTTTTCCTGTTAGAAATTTTTCATACCTGGACAGTTCTCTATAGAAAAGATATTTTTACATTCTCATAAACTCCCAAGGCCTGAGGGGATTAACCCCAGAGTACTGAAGGAGCTAGATGATGTTACAGCAGGACCCTTCTCAACTAGCTGTCAAAGGTTTTGGGAGTCTGGGGAGGTCATCAGCAACTGGAAACTAGCCAACATTATTCCAACTTACAAGAAGGATATGAGGGAAGATCAATGAAAATACAGAACCCTTAGTCTAAATTCAGTTCCTGGAAAAAACTAATGAGATCAAATTGCATGCTATTGAATGGTATTCAAAGAATAATGCAAACATCAGGCAAAGTCATCATGGATTCACAAAGGGAAAGTCACATACAAATAATTTGATATCCTTATCTATGATAAGGTCACCTGGATGAATAGGAAGCAGTGAATGTAGTTTTTCTGGATTTTAGTAAGGCTTTTGATACTCTCCTTCATTACATCCTTCTGGACAAGTTGTCCAACTGCAAGATGATGAGGTACAGGTTGCACTCAGTGAAGGACTAGCAGAGAGGCAGGACTCAAAGATTTATAGTGAATGAGACTATGTCTGGACAGTGACCTGTCACCACTGTCAATGTACACAGCTCACTCTTAGGGTCAGTTCTGTTCAAGATATTGTCAATTATTTTGATAATGGAGTTGCATGCACCAGAAAGTGTTTGCTCATGATACACAACTGGGAGTTGCTGTTGATTTTTGAGGGACAAGAGGCCTTGCAGAGGGATCTAGATAGATGAGAGTAATAGGGAATCATCAACAGCCTGAAATTTAACAATAATAAACGCTGGATTCCACACCAGGGATGGAGGATTGTTGGACAGAAGTATGAGCTGGGAGAGGAGTGGCAGGAGAGCAGCCCTGCCGAAAGGGATCTGGGGGTGCTGATTGACAGAGGATCGGTGTGAGCCAACAGCATGACCCAGCAGCCAAGAAGCCAAATCCCATCCTGGTGTGTGTCAAACACAGCATGACAAAAAGAGGCGGTTATCCCACCGAATTCAACACTGGGGCAGCCTCACCCTCGGTGCTGTGTGTGGTTCTGTGCCCCACAATTTAAGGAAGATGTAAAGGTCCTTGAATGCATAGAGGTGGGGAACAGAGCTGGTGACAGGGCTGAAGGCATGTCCTATGAGAAGCGGCTGAGCACCCTGGGTAAATTAGTTGAAAGAAAGAATTTGATTGAAAATTCTGAATATAACAAAAACTTATGGCAAGGTAAAGATGTTACAGCCACACGGGCAAGGAAAGGATACCTGAGAATAACGTTGAGCCAGAGAGAGGACACATCGGTTAGAAATCTATGTTCTATTTGTTATCCCAAAGTGGAGAGAAAAGGGGAAAACTGTTAATATAAATCAGGAATTGTGAAAAACAGAACATTTATGTCAGAAAGAAGAATGCATTAAGGAAAAGCTTGTGGCAGACTCCTGAAGTTAAAAACCAAAATCATCTTTTATCTACAGGAAGAGCTTTTGTGAAGATATAGATATGATGGGGATCTTCACCCGAAATTTCTGAAATATACACAATAAGAAGTAGGATGAGCTAGTTCTATCACATGCAAGTACCAGACATGTTGGGGGGGGAAAAAAAAAAAAAGGCATAGGGACAGACGCCTAACACCAGTTTTAGACAAAAAATACAATCTGGTCTAGATAAGCTTATTGTACCAGTCTGGAATGAATATTTGAAAAAGTTTGATGCTCCAATGAACCTCAGCAACAGAGTTCTGGAGTAAGATTGATTGACAAAGTATATACATAATCGGGTGTTACAAGGAATTGGTAAATTTAACCATTTTGACACTATGGAAGAATCAGGGAGAGTCTTTTCATCTGATATGTACATTTTCTATCTGACTTTTCTGAGTTCTGTGATTTATGAGCTTGGAATTTGGAAAAATTTTCAGTAAAGCACATGAAGAATTTTGGCTCCAGACTGAGTATACAAGTGTTTACACAGTATGTAATAAATTATGTGGCTCAAATAAAGTCAAATACAATTGATAGACATGGAAATAGTGAAAATTTCATAATTTAAAATTTGATGCAGGCTTCCATGTGTTCTTAAATGTAGAATACTATTAATTCAATAGATTTTCACCAATTAGTACAAGGCAGCTAACTCATATTTTTAAATGGAAGATTATGTCTCTTAATACTCTGTCGCATCATATCTCAGAACGGGAAAAGTCAGTGGTAAAAGGAATTCAAGTATTTCTATTCTCCACTGGTGTTTTCAGTCTCCTTGCCTGTGTGTGAAAGGCTGCTAAAGTGGTTAGCAGCAGCGAATTAGTGTTTTCTGCATTATTTAATTAAACCCACCTTTGTTTTCCATCTGTGGTTTGGGCCGCAAGTTGTGCAGACCTTGCTACAGAACTCTGAGCAATGTTCATTAATCCTTGTCTCTCTTGAATACTAATTCTCTCTCTGAGTGTGAGCACTGTAATAATCTTATTTTGTGGACAGAGCTTCCTGCCTGATAGGCTGCACGTAAACACAAGAAAATCTGAGGCCTGGGACATTTTCATTACTCAGTGACAACATTTGTGGTGTGAGTTTGTAATTCTACCTCTCATGAAAAGTATTATAGTTTTAATTTGCAAGGCAGAATTCTCTGTGTGTTAAGTTCCTCCTAATTATGTTTTGTAACTTCCAGGGATGGAAAGAGAAGCACAAGCAGAGAAATAAAATTATGACAATGAATTCAGCAGTTTCTTTCCAAGAAAGAGGGTCTTCTTCAGAAGAAAACCAAATAACACAGAAAAAGACAGAAAATGGGGTCCAAGGCATATGCCAAGGCAGACTATCTCAGAATAGTCCATTTTTCCTCCACACACACATCTTCTTTCAAGGAATTCAGATAGAATCTAATCCAAAAAAACAAATGCCATCTGCTGTTTAGCAGATGTAGATATTGATGCTAGTGGTGATTCATTTGTTTAAAAGGATAATGTGGAAAGCATTTAGCAGTCAACATAAATGGTATCAGAAATTATGATCTAAAATAGGAGCAAAATACTCACTTCTTGTATTAATTTGCTATAAGGTTATTAGATTTCCTGGTAATAATCTCATGGAAGGCAAAGACCTTTTAATCACAAGACTGTCTTCATACTCTTGTTCTATGGCTGCTAACTTAGTGCCTACGTCTTAGCAGGACTTGGAAAGATATTGTGACATCTTCGTGTCACCTGGCGATGTCTTTCAAAGACTTTTGATCATGATTTTGTCTTTTATGAAAAATGTTATATAGAAATTCTGGTTTAACTTACTGACTTTGGTTCTACAGACAGCAATCCTGGTCACTGAGAAGCAAATCCTGAAGATGATACAGCTAATATTATGGATTATGAAATAATCCATAATGTGGATCATTGATTTCTGTTGGAACACATTTCTGATGGAGAAGAAAAGTTTCAAACCTGTGAGACTGAATACTGTTCTAGGAGAGAACGCTTTGCTTATAGAGAAATTCAGTACCATGTTTCATAAAGCTATTCATTGACAAGAAACTGTAAGATGTTTTTTTGCCAGTTGTGTGGTTTTTGCTATGTCTTGGCACACATGTTGAACGCTGATCCTGAATTGTGGCTGTATTAACAAGGTAACAGCATGAAAAATTACCAGGTGTAAAAGATAGCAAAAAAAGGGGTACAGGGTATACAACTTGATTAGTGGCTGAACTAACCACATAGCAACATGGGAAATGACAGAAATAAGGAACAGTGTATCAGGAGAACAAATTAACACCAAGTACTAATTAAGAGAGAAATTACTAAGGCAGCTCAATCACAGGTAGTGAGTAAGGGTATAAATTAGAAAAATGAGGACCTAGAGTGAAAGAAAAAACAAGGGGGAGGTGTTTCAAAAAAATTACTGTGGTGATTGGGAAGAACTTGGAAGGAGAGAAAAGGGGGAATAAAGAGGTAGCAAGGTTTGGGGATGCCCTGAATCTGTCTTATTCCTGATCAGTGTTTCAGAAGAGGACAATAACCCTGCTCTTGTGACCGTTCCTCAGCCTGAATCATTTCTGTAGTCAGGGGGCTCCTGGAGCAGGTGGCAGCTTGGAAATCCGCTTGTGACACAAATGGAGCATCCTGGCTGTTTGACACTACACAAAGTCTTGAAGCATTAGCATATCCTATTGGTACTATCCACTTTTCTAAAGAGCCTGAAGGTTTTCAGCCTCCATCTTCTACATCTTGCATGAACATCCTTAACAGTAACCAAAAAAAGTTTTGTCTCACCTGCTTTTTTATGGGAATTGCAGCAAGACTAGGAAGTACCTAAACAGGTAGGAATGTCCATTTTATGGTCATTATTGTTATGACTGAAGTGTGTTGCAGAGAAAAAGTTAAACCTGCAGAACATGGACTGAAGCTAAAAATTATTCCAGACTCCACTAGTTTTTGTAAGGAATATATGATCCACAGAAACAAAACAAAAACCCATGCAGCTTTGCTGAGAAATATACTCATAACACTGAACTCAGAAGCTACTTCACCAGAGTCGACTAGTTAGTATTTTCCCTTGGCATACCTTAGATGACTGTGTCTGTATGAAAAAGTCACAGAAACAGCACATACTGGTGGTCTTATAAAAAAAAAAAAATTATAAGTAAAATGTTAAATTATGGCCTTATTCTTAGTTTAATAAATTTGATTTATGAATAATTTTATCCAGAATATAATTAATTCAGTTATATTTTAAAATTGCTCGCTAAAAGGTTATTTCCAAAACAAGATTTTGATTTTTTTTGAAACCATGTACCCCTCTAAAGACCAATATTACCTATGTGCAAATATGTGTCATTTTGTTCCTTACAGTAAGAAAGGACATTTCTAACATAGTTTTAGAAGGAGGAAACATGTAGGACACAGTGTTACATTCATGTATTTTCATTTTTCCTTTTTGCAGCAAGGTCTAGTGAAAAAAAAAAAAAAAAATTGTGAAAAAGAACATGCCAAGCCATTCCTACAGAGAATTGTCTTCCAGGAAAAAGTGTAAAAGTGTAATTTACGGGTTTGTGGTGTTGACCCTATTCCTTCAGTCTTACTGTTTGACCCTCTCTTTACCAGCTTGTGATTTGTGGGTAAGCACACAGACTTCCTACCTTTCCCTAGTAGTTCCAAGAATACTGGGCAGACTGGATTGAACTCCAGTCAGATGCATTTGGAGAAAGCAACTTTTTGAGCTGCCTTGGGACACAGAACTGCCACCTCCACCTGTATTAGGAGTTTCTCTTGCCATTTAAAGTAGGTACTGAGTAACAGATAGTGAGTGAATCAGTAGCGAGTACTAAGTAGTCTTTCTCTGTTTCCATATTTTTCCTGTGAACTGGGAGTAACACACTCCATCCTAAATTTCTGTTTCCATTTTTCAGGTTTTGCTTAGGAAATCATCAGCCTTTTAATGTATTTTATCTGGACTTGACATAATGTCTGGCTTGGGTCTTCGGTAATAATTAAAATAAAAATTCATATGTTTTCAAAGACTGTCCCCCAGTGCATTATGACTTTGGGCACAATGTGTTGTAGTTAAGGCTTACAGAGCTTTCCTCTGTGAAATGAGCCTTTGAGCAACCTGGCCTAGTAGAAGATGTCCCTGCCCATGGCAGGGGGGTTGGGACTGGGTGGTCTTTAAGGTCCCTTCCAAGCCAAACCATTCTGTGATTCTGTGATTCTATGAAATCCTGATTTGTTGAATTTGTAGATAGCTACTGGGAAGGTGAAGCATGCTTGAATTATGAAATTGCAAACAAATTTCAGACAGGTCTGAGCACATACAGCACCTCAGAGTATCTCACCGACTTGCTTTTCTTCAAAATTATGTCAATTCTAGAGTGTTCACAATTAGATCATTTTGGCACAAATCCTTCTATTTTCTAAAAGAACAGAGAAATTTTGGGTACTCTGACTTCAGTCCTCTCTTACAATTTAAGGTGTATTGACTGAGTTGAGAAAGTTCCGTCACTTTAAAATCATTAATTTTTCACATAATCTGACTTTGCATGTATTTTTCTGCGATTTTGTTTCAGTAAGAACAGCACAGTTGACTTCCAGCTTTTTCAGACAAACCCTTTTCTGCTTTAAACAAAAGGAAGTTGTAGTAAATGTTACTTCCACTAAATCAATAACAACAACAGTTGGAGAACACACGGTAATAGGAAATAATGTCCCAATTTAGTTGTGAAATAATGGTCTTTTAGAAATGGATGGGTGCATTTGTATAGCTGTGGTAATATAAAAGCTCAGCACGAAAGTGAAAACCAAGAAAAAAGATATGTTGCCATGTGCTGATATAGAATGAGGAGGTACACCCATAAAAATTAAAAGAAAAAGAAAAGATTATCATAAGAATATGAATTTTCCATGAGCTGTCTATATTCTCCAGGAGGTATTATGCTTATTCTACAAGGACTGAAGAAAGTTATAGGAGTGATACAAGAATAAGAAAAAAAATCCAATTGGTTGTTATATAGTTAATTTAAGGTGAACACTACAGCACATTTTGGTATAATTAATGTGACTGATGAATAGAAAAGATGGGGCAATTTTCCCTTACTATTTGTTGCTAAATACCTCACTCCATAAGCCTCCAATGCAAATGTGGAATCAAGGCTGCATTAGAGATTTCATATCTATGCTCTTGTGTTCTGATGGATTGCTTCCTAATTAAGAGTGTAGAAAACAGAATTGATTTTTCAATGTCTACCTAATTCAAATCAGAAATAAGCTTCAAATTTCTGTTTCTTTTTCACTGCAGCAACTGCTTAATGGTTCCTGCTCATGGAACAGGCATACCTTGATCTTCCCCTGCTGTATCACATCACTGTATGTCTTTCAACATACAAATAGTTGTCCCTTATCTACTTTGCCTTAAGCCAGAAATAATCTTGGTTTAAAAATGTATCATACATGTTTCCCTTCTTCAACTACTCATTTGTCTTTGCATTAAGAAATGTTAAATATAAAAATGAAAAAAACATAAAGTCTTCTCTTAGTTATTGTACTTTTTTCTTCCATCTCTAGACATCCGGTTAAGTAGCACTGACAAGTAGCTGCAGCCTTAGTGTAATTTCAGGGAACTTAATTGGTGTGTAACATATAATCAATAGATTTAAATCCATGTATGTTTTTAAAATAAGGGAACTTTTTCAACTACCTTTGGGCATATTGTTCTGGATGCGCCATCCCTGGAAGTGTTCAAGGCCAGGCTGCATGAGGCTTGGAGCAACCTGGTCTAGTGGAAGGTGTCCCTGCCCATGGCAGGGGGGCTGGAACTAGAAGGGTTTTAAGGTCCCTTCCAACCCAGACTTCTCTGATTCTGATTCTATGATACTCTACATGTGGACCTGCTGTGAAAAATTTATTTCTTAACTATCATAAAGTATTAAAATTTCATAGTTGAGAAATAAGTGTGGGAAGACTTGATTTTCATTAAAAGAAAAGCTAACTATTCAATATTATTTATCAAATTGCTCATTTAGTGATTTATCTGGGTTTGAAGAAATTAACTCTTACTGAGATTACTGAGAAGAAAAATAACTCAACTATTTATTACCAAATTATCTCAGAAAGACTGGTATTTTCCAAATGAATTATTTATAATATGTGAAGATATTTGAACAGCTGTGATTAGAAGTGGATAAGGAAGTTTGCTTTTCTCTGCTTGCAGTCAGAAAGTAGGTTCTAGTGCTCTACACGTGAACATAAGAGGTGACAACAGGTGATGAGCTGTTTTATTAAGGAGGGTGACCTTATTTCCCCTACCATATAGATCCAATGCATCTTGATTTCTTTAATTAAACTTCCATTTTAGAGAACTGTTATAAAATCATTTTTTATCAAAGATGGTAATTATTTCCAGGTAATTACCTTTGTGCTTCTAAGAATATATTTGAATCAGTAAGTGCCTGGGTTGCTAAAGTTTCCATTTTTATTTGTATAAAAATTGGAAGCACAGATGTGGGAGCCAACAGAAGCAGGATTTTGTGCAGCAGTTTCTGTCCTTTGTGTCGGGATAATTTAGGTGAGCTGGTAATGGGAGAGGAGGCAGTTTAGGACATGTGGGTCAGGCTTAAGAGGGCAGACCAACAGGAGTCATGTTGTGTGTGCTGTAGACTTCTTCTAATCAAGAAGTAGAACAGGCCATCTTCAGGCAAATGGAAGAAGCATCCAGTTAGATCCTGGTCCTCATGATGGTGATTTCAGACTCTCATGTCTGCCGGAGGGGCAGTGCAACAGGTCAGAAGCAACGAAGGAGGCTTTTCTGGAGTGCATTCATGATAACTAGCACAGATGATCGGGGAGCCACAAGAGAGATGCTCTACAGGGTGTGATTCTTATAAACCTGGAAGGACTGGTCAGTGAAGGCTGGCAGCAGCCTTTAGTGAACATGAGATTGTGGAATACAGGATCCTGAGGGGAAGGTTCGTGGCAAAAAAGCAGGATCACTTTCCCAGACTTCAGAGAAGACTTTGGCAGAGAATTGCTTATAAGTATCCAATGGGAAACACCCCTGGAGTGAAAAATGGTCCAGGAGAAAGGATTCATTTTTCAGTGATTTTCTCCAAACTCAAGAATGATCTGTCTCGATTCTTGAGCTTGAACAAAGAAATTCAGGAAATCAATCAAAGATGGCAGTAGGCCTGTGTGGATGAAAAAGAACCTCCTAACAAAACTCAAACACACAAAGGAGGCATCCAAGAAGTAGAAGTAGGGTAAGATGACCCAGGATAAATGCCGACATTGCTTGAAGATGCAGAGGGAGATGGGAAAGACAAACTTCATCAGACTTCGAATGGGTGAGGAACATAAAAAGCAACAGGAAAGGCTTCCTTAGGTACAGCAGCAGCAGAGGAAAGACTGATGCACAAGAAAATCCTGGGTGCCAACTGGCTGGAAACCAGCTTCGCAGAAAAGAACCTGGTGTTACTGATGGGCTGGAGGATGAGGCTGAGCAAGGAGGGTGCCCTTGCAGCAAAGACAGCCAACGGCCCCATGGGCTGCATCAGGGCACCACTACCAGCAGGTAGAGGGATGGTGACCCTTCCCCACTGCTCAGCAATACTGAGGCCACATCTGGAGTGCTGGGACCAGATGTGCATAGGAGCACCTCTCCTATGACGAAAGGCTGCGAGAATTAGGCTTGTTCAGCCTGGAGAAGAGGAGGCTCCGAGGAGACCTCATTGCAGCTTTCCAGTATCTGAAGGGGCTACAAGGGTGCTGGGAGAGGACTTTTTACAAGAGCCTGTAGTGATAGGACAAGGGGTAATGGGTATAAGTTGAAATCAGGGAGGTTTAGATTAGATGTCAGGAAGAAATTCTTCACAGAGAGGGTGGTGAGGCACTGGAACAGGTTGCCCAGAGATGTTGTGGATGCCCCATCCCTGGATGTCTTCAAGGCCAGGCTGGATGAGGCTTGGATCAACCTGGTCTATGGAAGTTGTCCCTGCCCATGGCAGGGGGGTTGGACCTAGATGATCTTTAAGGTCCCTTCCAACCCAAACCATTCTATGATTCTATGATTCTATGACCAGTTCTGGGCTCCCTAGTTCAAGAGATATAACATAGTGAAACAGTCACAGACATGATGAAGGAACTGGAACATCTTCGTTATGAGGGCAAGCTGACGTGTCTGGGACTGTTCAGCCTGGAGGAGAGAAGGCTCCAGGCCTTGTATCATGTGTACAAATACTTGAAGGGCAGGCATATAGAAGACAGTGCCAGGGTTTTCTCAGGTTTTAGGGATCAGAAGCAACAGGCAAATACTGAAATACAAGAAATAGCAAACATGAAAACTTTTTTTACCCTGAGGGTGACTGAGCAATGGTGCAGCTTGCCCAGAGAGGTTGTGGAGGGTCCATCCTTGACATACTTACAGTCTAAACACCATCGTAGACATCGTTCCTGTAATTGACCCTTCTCTTACCCAGAGTTTGACTAGATGATATCCAGGGAATCTGCCATCCTCAGCTGTTCTGCAGTTCTGTGAAGCCGACACATATGAATTCTGTGAGTATCAAAGACTTTCTAAAAAACCAGGATATGGTGTTGAGGCAGTTTCATGCCTTGTAACTTCATTAGTATAAGAGCGCTTTTGGTTTTAGTTTGATCTTTTTGTCCAACCAGAACTGTAACTATACATATTTCCTTATTTTTGAATGTTTGTTTATAACTTAAATATAGAAAAGTGATTTGAATTCTTCATGCAAGAGCAATGTTGTGGCAAGGTACAGCTCAAAAGATAATTCTGGGCTTGATTACTTTCCAATGCAACTTAATTTTTTTCAAAGTTTATTTCTAATATGCATGGAATTCACCAAAAGCAATACCTATACAGGGTTCATGGACAGTCATGACAGACATGCTGTCAAGGGAATAGAGGAACTGATAACATTGGATGGGTATGGGGGGAAGGGGAGAAATTTGGTTTAAAACAGATTTCAGTATAATTCAAACAGATTCAGCAAAACTTCACTGATTTAATCCTGGAAGAATTTGGTAATGTCATGGTTTAAACTTGGCTAGCTATGACATACCACACAGCCACTCACTCACACCACCCCTCCTCCCCCCTTGCCTTCCTCCAGTGGAGGAGGAGTGGCAGAGGACAATACAAAGAAGCTTGTAAAGTTGAGAAAATAACTGTTTAGTAATTTAATATAAATTAAAATTATAGT
>NW_010254888.1:9808-10111 GCF_000690775.1 Eurypyga helias | reverse complement strand
AGGAGAGGCCGGTGCCTCACCGCGGCCTCGGAGCCGGCGTTTTGTGTCGCAGCGTCCAACCCAGCCGGGCAGTGCGCGCTGGGAGGGTGTCGAAGGGAAATAAATCCACTTCCAGCCTTCCCCTCGCCGTTTGGCCCTCCCTCATCGCCGACGGGCACCCCAGGGGCTGAGGCGAAGGCGGTGTAACGGCCTCCCTAAGCCTTCTCTACCGCTTCATCCTGAGGGGCAGAGCGTTGGTTTGCCCGGCCGAGGCATAAAAACAGTGTCTGGCGAAGCATAAAAAAAGGGGTTGTATCCCTAACC
>NW_010254888.1:0-9742 GCF_000690775.1 Eurypyga helias | reverse complement strand
AGCTTGGGCGCCCGTTAACTCGCATTTCGGTACAGAACATAAAGCTTTACGACTGCCTGCCGGGCGGGGGTTCTGTATAAAAGTTAACAAAAACACCTCTCTTTTTTCTGAAAGTGAGTTAACAATGGTATGGTGAAGCCTGTTTTCCTAATAAAGGCCAAAACCCTAAGGCCCTGTGATTGAAAGGCTCTAATTTATCGATGAATACACTGCAACGTCATTTATACGCCTGTGCTACGTCCCGAGCACGAACATCTTCCTTGAAACACACCGCCAGGTCTCCAGGCGAAGGCGATGAACCTTATTCCTAACGAAGCTTATTCCCAGGGTAACTCCGGCGATGCCGGCTGGCTCACACAACGGATTCATTTGGCCGGTTTGGCTTTCCCCCTTTAAATCAAATGTCAAAAAAATAAATGTCGTGTCTACGTATCTGGTGTTAAAGAGTTTTCATTTAAGCTTTGTTCTCCGCAACTGCGCGTGACGACTTCCAGCTTCTTGCGTTCCCGGTGTGCACCTAAGGGGCTCTGCTTTCGGGCCTTGCCCAGCTGAGCATCGCGGGCATTAACCCCCTGGGACTATGCCAACTAATCCAGAAAGCGTGTTCCGGTGATTAATTCACGTCAGTAAGGCAAAGCCCTCGTGTTGTCATTCAGCACTACTCCCCGATGCTCAGGTCTTCAGAGACGGGCGGAAAACAGACACGTCTTGGAGCTGTTGTGTGAAAATCGGTGTCTCTTCAGGCACAGACCGCAAATGATCAGACGAGCTCTTCTTGTCTTCTTGAAACAAGTCTTTCCCGTCACTGAAATCGGTGACCAAAGTCCCGAGAATTCCTATGGGAGCTTCTGTAAGGATACTCGTATGCAGCACGAGGATATATACTGTCACAAACTGCAAATAAAACTAAAATGGGAAACTTTACGATCCCCATTTCTCCTCCCCTACAGATTTAGGTGTTGGTAACCCAGTCGGTTTTGTGTTAAATGTTCTTATTAGACTGTTTCCCAACAGCCTCAATAACAAAGACTCACAAAAATAGCTGTGACGGTGTAACATGAAATCATCTCGCAAATTAGAGTTAAAACCGAGTGATTCAGCTGTTGAGCGTGACACCTCACATGAGCAGATGCAAAAACCAAAAGGAAGACCTGCTTTCAAAGAACGAGCAGCCTGGTGGTAAAACCACAAGCTTGGGATGTGGGAAACCCACATTCCCATCTGTGGTGTGAAAGAGGCAAAGGAAAGATTTGAATGCAGATGTTTGGTAACGGAGGCGAATGCCCTGATCAGCAATTTTAGGATAGCCGGATCTCACTTTCATATACTGCCCCCCCCTTCCCCGCTAGGAAAACTATCTGCGTGTTGTGGCTTTTCCTAGTGCAGTGGGAAAATGCCTGCGTAACAGGAAAACTTGCCCAGTTCTACGCATAACGCTGGTGTTCCGCAAACAGCTTTGATGGTTTGTTCTGTCCAGGGAGCTCTATATGGGGAGAAGCCGTTCACCCTTAAACCCGCGCTGTCACACTGGGGTCCGGAGAGTATCCGGAGCGCACCCGCCTCTGGTAGAACCTTCTCTGGGAAAACTACAGGCCCCGACGACAGCTTGAGTCGCCGTATCGCCACGCGATCTCAATGAAACGTGCAAACAATCGTTTTGCATATCATTGGGAGGGAAAATGAATTGTTAGGATTCTGGAAAGAGCAGAAGGCAAAGCCTGACTTTTATTTCTTTTTGTGTGTGTGTGCAGAGATTTGTTTATAAATGTCTATTATGAAATTGCTGTTTGCTTGAATTAAACTTCATTTACGAACACCTTCTCAGGCTGATGCGGGAAGTGGCTTGAAAGCAAGCTGAAACAGAAGAGCTGCTCAAAAGCATCAAGTGCCAACCCATACGCTGCGCTGGTAGGAAAGTCAGCACAGGCGATGCAGAACCTGCTCGATTTTACAGAGGTGCCGTTCTGTGCGTTGCCGACTTCATTTTAGTGATTGTTTCTTCAGTGTGATTTGCACAGAGAATCCTGACCACAGGCAGAGAGGATGCACGTCCTCAAATCCCAAAACGGTGTGCTGGAGCTAAGTACTTCCATTAAGTTAAAGCATATTCATCGATTCAAAGGCTTCTTCACATTTCCCGGCCCAGTCTTCTGGATGCTCCATGGATCTCTGAGGGCGAATCACCAGCCACAGCTCCTTACCCTGACAATATGCTTCCCTTGTGATATCGAGCACTAGGCCCACATGCAAGTGCAATCCCCTCAGCCACATCTTTACGCCCCTCGGATTTGCCCTATCCTAAACATGATACAATAAATTCAACGAGATTTGAGAACGTATGAGCCTTCACCACCCGTCACCAGTTGCGAGGTGGGGGGGAGGGGGATGTAAAGTACAGCTCCAGCCTCAGGATAAATGGGAAGCTTTCCCTGTAACAGAGAGTGTCAGACAAGCTGAGACAAGAGTTAATTTTCCTGTGGCTTTTCCTGGCATAGAACTCTATGCAAAGCAGATGCAAAGGCAATGTAGAGTTACTATGGGAAGATAAGTGGGTTTGTGCAACTTCCAAGTCTGCCTGCCGTGAATTAGGAATGCTAATAAAGGGAATTTTTCTGCCACACATAGACAGGCCAAGGGTCCCTGGCTCGTACGTCCAGGACCGACGCAGACGATGTCAGATAACCACCGTATGGGAATAACCGGATCAGTCCTGGCCGTGCATCAGCACACGGTTATACTTCAGCTGTAGCCAGAGGCCACAGCGCTGGCCTTAATAGTGGCTTCATGGGTTTAGGCCACCACTTTGCACAAGGACAGACACGAACTGATCAGCCTGCGCGTGTGAAATGTTTACATGACAAAGTTTTTGAAGACATCTGACCTGGCTGCCTGGGTTGGTACGGGCTGGGGGTGTTGTTTTACGCAGGTACGTTATTTTGCGCTGGGGTAAGGTCCCCTGTGTCACCCAGGAGCAGCGTTTAAGACATTCCTGTCGTTTGGGAGGTACCAGCCTTCAGTTTTCACCTTTTCCTCTTCTCCTCCCAGGAAAATTAAGACTTTTAAGGAAGTCCTGCCAGCTTCATTATGCTACCCTACTGTTCTGAAGACCACCTACAGAAGATTTTTCTTTTTAAGTTCTATCCAGAGCAGTACAAATGCCCTTAGAAATTTTTCTCTGCTGACACAGCAGGACATACTTATATTCCCCAAGACTTTTAACTCACTAACTTTACTCAAGGCAGGATCTACAAGACATATATAGGACAGCATACAGTGATCTTAAATATTTACATCCATAGATAAATGTCTCTCTATATATGCAATTTTAAATATGTGACTTTATAATAAATAAAGGCTATAGTTCTCATGGGGTGTTAACTTCTGTGCCCTATCAAATTTCCCGGGCTGGTGTGGACCTCCTAGTAATTTTGCATGGGTCAACTGAAGTGTAACACAAATGAACTGACACAGTATATGAACACAGTGTATATGGGCCCACACTGAATGTGAACATGTTTTGCCTTGTCACTGCAAATCCTTTTCAAATTATTTGACAGACCCCAAGAAATCCACAAACCCTAAACCAAAAATTACCTTTCACATGCTCAGCTGTATAAAGCACAAGTCTGGCTTCCACTCCTTTGGCTTCAGTGGCAGCTAGGTTGTCCACTTTAAACACAAGAATAGCGCAAGGCCCTGCAAACCTTCCTTCTTTTTTACATGTAGGCACTAAGGAAACATGGTTAACGTATTTTTTCTGCAATAACATTAGGTTTGGCTTGAAAGTAACATGCTAAGATATACCACATTGCTGGTATTTGTAAATGGTTTGGCTTCTGGTTTAATTCAGCTGCCTCTGACTTTTTGAATATAGTCCTCCGCTAAAAATGGGGTGGGGAGAGAACAGTTCAACTGTGAACTATTCTTTAGAAGACTGGATGCTTTTGCCATCCCACCGATGTCATCTGGCACGAATTAACATAGCATCTCCCTAATTATATTGTCAGCATACAGCCACTAAATTAAAATACAAAGACAATTGTTAAAATTTCCCAATTTAACTTTGGTATTTCTTTTAAAGATCAATTTTTCGAGTTTTGTGTATATAGGAAATCATCCAAAGCCCACTGAAGTTAATGGGCTTCACTCCGATTAGGCCCAGAAACATTTGGAAAAATCAGCGGGGTGTCCAAATTGCCTCTCTAAAGCAAACGATTGGATGCCTCGTTCCTATTATTGGTACCCGCAGCTCAGCACCCAAAGCTCAGTATGCAACACTGCAGAGCTAACAGGCCTCTCGAGGGACCGACGCCTGCCTCACGGGGAGAAAAAGGAGCATTAGACACGGTGGATGTTCACCATCCTGCTGCACCCATGCCTTTAGGGTGCCAAGAAGAGACGCTAGGAAGAAGTAGATCTCCTACCAGAGACGGCGAGGGGGGACTCCACACCACACACGTGGTGTGTGGCTGGGTCGGCTGCAGCAAAGCATCGTCCTGAGACACGCCAGACATCTGCTCCTCCAGTGGAACCGCGGGAGGGGAAGAGAGAATGCCAGCCCTGGCTTGACCCATGCCTGGCAAGCAGCTCCCACCTCTCTCCTGCGTGTTTTCCCATCCTGGTGAGTCGGTGCGTCAGGCCCAGCACAGTGACGGCTCACGCGTTGCCCCTCAGCTCTGGCAGCTGAGGTGGCATGAAGTGCCGCAGGGTGACCTACCCTGCCAGCTCCCATGATTCTGATGACCTACCCTGCCACCTCCCATGATTCTGACCTGGAGTTCAATCCTGCTCCCAGTGAATGGCAGTTGCTTATGCCTGGGTTTACCCGTTAGCACTGCCCACCCTTCAGCATCACTAGCCTCCACTCACATCCCTTGGTATTAGTAATCTTTGAGAACCAGCTGATTCCTAGCTCACCAAGAGTTTTATTTCTCTGGAGTTGGGTAAAACAGTACATCTCCCTGAGATGATCAGAAACACATGGAAAAATATTAAAATGGTTCATAAAGAAAAAAAAAGAAATATTTTCTTTCCAAGACAGCTACTCTTTTGCTGCAGACTTTTTATTTCAGGAAAAGAGAATCAAAATGTTGTCAGCACTTTGGAAACTACGTCCCTTTTTCCACCCCAACAGTCCTCTGCCTGTTTCGCCTAGACCTGGAAGCTGAGCACATTGCTAGAGCTCAGGACAACACATGAAGACCTAATGCTCTTCAAACAAGTAAAAAGCATTCCAGCAGCAGTAGCAGTTCACATTTTTCTTGGACAGGATGTATTTCCCCAGCTCCCCTGGGAAACTGGAAGCAGAATCCCAGGGCAGCCCTCCTCAGACGCCACTGTCCTTAGGAATCAGCTATTTCTGGGATATGAACCATCCTGGGACACTCAGACACTGGAGATGTTGGACAAATTGAAGCCCTTGATCTCAGTGACCCACAGACCTCTCAGACAGCAGAAGAGCTTGGAGCTGGAAAGCCAGGGCACCTGGACTTCCAGTCCAGGGAACTGCCTGGCAGCTTGGAGCCCAAGATCTTGGCAAGGTAAAGGACAGGCAAGCAAGAAGTTGAAATTGAAATCACCATTTTTACACAGAAAGTTCTGGTTGGCAAATCCCCATTTCTTTATCGAGGCCACGGTCTGGATGCAGCTGTTTGCCAGCTGAAGCTTGGTCAGTGCAGGGCTGCGTTAGCTCCTGCTGGGATGCTCTGAAGGCAGATGGGAAGGAGCGTGCTGGCGGCGTCATCATAGGTAGCCTCTCCCATGGAAGATGTGGTGCTGCCCCTTCTGTGAAGAAGCAGACGTATCTTGCTGCAGTACCTTCATGACCTGTCTGATTTTCATTCACTGCTGTCCCAAAGGCTAAAATACGGCCCACTGAATGGTATTTTGGGCCCATCCAAATAATGCAGGACTGGATTCCCGTGCCCTGTGACTTCTACATTCATGCACACTAGTGCCAAAATCTATGTGGGACAGGTACATTTACAAGGTCACGAAACCAAAGTGGTGGGTTTTTACACAGGGAGAGGGGCAAACATGCACCAACATTCCCAGTCTTGAGGCAATTATTTGGTCTCTGAGCAGATTATCATAGAATCACAGAATCGCAGAATGGTTTGGGTTGGAAGGGACCTTAAAGACCATCTAGTTCCAACCCCCCTGCCATGGGCAGGGACACCTTCCACTACACCAGGTTGCTCCAAGCCTCATCCAGCCTGGCCTTGGACTCTTCCAGGGATGGGGCATCCACAGCTTCTCTGGGCAACCTGTCCCAGTGCCTCCCCACCCTCTCCGGGAAGAACTTCTTCCTGATAGCCAATCTAAACCTCCCCACTTTCAATTTTAAGCCATTGCCCCTCGTCTTATCCTGTAAACTGAAAACCACGCTTGAATATACCACTCTGTGCTCACACCTCTTGGTTACGTAACGCATGAAGCTGGAGGGTAAACTCTCTGGGATACCCCTGTGGCCAGACCAGCATAAAGGAATATGGTGTGTGGAGTGATAGCATTATGCCCTGTTTCAGCCAGTTCTGGGCTTCACAAGGCCATAGGTGAACCTGAGGCTTGCAACTCAGTGGCCAGAGGTGGAGAGGGCCACCTTGCCACTTCTGCAGTGGAGACAGGGATGTGTAACTGGGACAAAACTTCTGGCAAGCTGAACTGTCCGTCCTGTTGCTGCCAAGGCACGAGGAGGCACAGGGCAATGGTTGCTGCTGCTGGGTAGGCCAGCCCCAAATCACGTTAGTCATCTATATTCCTTATAAGCAAGTTGTTCCTCAGCACAGCAGCTTCCACGTGCTGTCGCAGGAGTGGGCAAGAAAGACAGTGAGGCCACACTGCCTCTTCCCTTCCTGCCCTGGTCTGCTGTCCTCGCTCTACGTCTAGAGCCAGCCCAAATAAATTATGTACGTTAATATATGTATTTTATAGCAGCCTACAAAACAATTCTTTGATCTCAGTTTAGGCCTTTGGTTGTTCCTATGATACAAGCGGTAATAAATAAATAAACACAGGAAGAAGTAATACGTATCTGTAGCGGCGGGAGTTTGGCTACCTGCTTCCTCACACGCCCACCCTCCAGTGCTAGAATTTCGTTCTAAGAAAGGGTGACTGTACTCGAGATCCCAGGTCCTACTTTGCTGCACCGTAATTCAGTTTTCATCCCATTTCATTTCAGGAGGTTCCACTGTACATTTACCAGCTTACACACGCAGAATTGGTCAGGAACGGCTTCATTTACTCCAGACTTGAATTAGAACAAGTTATAGCAACAGCCCCGGAAGCACTGCAAGAATGGGAATGCGTCGGGAAGTATTGCTGAGGTGTAACACGTACTCAGAGACTGTTCTAAAAATAAAAGAAACTTCTGTTTAATCACAACAGTGGGATTTTTAGGACCGCTTGCTCTTCCAGAGGCAGTTAAATAGATCCTGACATAGAGTACCAAGGAAGGAAATGTACATGTTTATTTTGGAGTGTTTCGATCATTGGATAGAAAGCTTATAGGAAAATGGAAAACACGCAGCAGTAATTTATTTCTAAAGGGAAGGGGGAGAAAAGTCAAGGAAATTCCCTCACAGTCTCCTTGGAGCCAGGTTTTCAGCTGGCATAAATCTGCAGGCTAGGTTAGAATTATTGGAACCAGCTCATGCCCTCTATCAATAGAAAGCAATACAGCAACGCTGGTTTACATCAGCTGGTGACTCGAGGCCCTAAGGAGAGTCAGCATTACCGGACTCCTGCATCAGGCTCAGACCAGGGCTTTGTCCCAGGATCAGAGCCAGGTCTCACCTGCAGCAGGGCTGTGCGGCCAGGTAGTGGCTCCTGTCCCTTTTTAGGTGTCAGTAAACATCAGCCTCTTCCTCTCTTTCCACCACCCTAAGTGCCTCCGTGACCGCGTAAAAATAAAATCTGAGCGTTGCAACAGCGATTCCTCACTCAACAGCTCTGCAGACCAGAAGTGTGTTCTTTGTGACCTCCTCAATACGTTTGCAGTATCTGCTGTTGCATTTCTCATTACACACCATTGAATTTGAGGCATCGAGACGTCTACGCAGCTTGCCCCTGCTCTCTAGGAACTTCACAAATAAATCACTGACACGCACTGCAGACCGTCAGCGGCGCTGATGCACTCTACAGTAGAAAGGCACTGGATAACCTTTTGCGCTACAATGCTATTTTTAAGTGCTTTAATAAAGAGCGTTATTGTTTTTGAAAAGACATGGCCGCGGTGAAGGGAGTTAATGGTTTGCACATGATGTAGCGCACCCATGATAAAATTCTTCACAGAAAAGTTTAAAATCCCAAGCATTAACCACGCACACAAAATTGTTAAGGGTGCTATCTGGGTTGAAGCTCTCCTCTTTGTCTGAGCAGTTAGACCTTTCTGAGCGTCTCTTGTGTAACAGCACAGATAGAAAAGCCAGGCTTAACGATCCAGCCGCTTTGCCATGCCACGGGGTCAGAGCCCTGGGCAAAGGTTTCCCCCACTCAAAGGCAGGGACGGAGGAGAGACAGGGGTGCTGGGTGTGCCTCTGGGTTCTGGGAGCGCCCCGAAAAGAAAGGGTACCAAAGCATCGGTTTGGTGGCGTTTCTGCAGAGGGGCATGGACTGCGTGCTCTTTATAACCACCCTGTGGTAACCAGCAAGTGTCCGTCCGTTCTTTAAATAGACACCTTCCCCTAAGGAAATACCCAAGTCAGCACCTCTGTATCCTGCTCTTAGAGAGGAAACCTGACCTACGAGACGTCAAAATTTGCTGCAGCTTGGCGAAGGGGCAGAAGTATTTTAGCTAAGGCCTCATTGCTACTGGCTTTTTTTGGAGAGGTAGCTCCTCACGCTTGGTTCAGCTCGCACGTGTCAGTTTTACTCCGGGGTGACTCCACTTACTCAGAGGAGTTGCTCCCTAATTACACAAGGGGCAATGAGAAAAGAACCGAGCCTCGAGGAACTGCTTCCCTTCAGCTCGCACGTGTCAGTTTTACTTCGGGGTGACTCCACTTACTCAGAGAAGTTGCTCCCTAATTACACAATGAGAAAACAACTGAGCCTCGAGAAACTGCTTCCTAAGTAAAGCGAGACGGATATGATCAAGTCATTGATTATAGATTCCTCATTTATTCTCCCTAATTGCTGTTAAAAATGGAAATATATACTTGCAAATATTTGTCCCAGGAAATTACGGCACTTTTATCTGGTCCTCAAGTATTACTGTATGAATCATTTGAAACTAGACAAGACAAACCACCAGAGAGTGTGTGAAGCAAAATGAGCATGGAGTTGCAGTTGATCAAAAGAAAGACCAGCTAATTTTCCTGATTCCTCAGTGCCTACAGAAGAAAGTTCCGTGCTACAGCTTTTTAAACTGTCATGCTGCTTGGGACAGTAATTCTAAAATGTGCTTCACTGAAACACCTCTGAAGAGATCTCCATAACCAGGTGATGTCTGGAAAAATGTGACTTCCAAAATATTACAGAAGTACACATTTAGAATAAACAAAGAGGGGGAAAAAGCCACTGAAAAGGCGTTGCAGACTGTAGCATTAAAGTGCGTTTTGCTGTCTCAGTGGCGTCAGGAACTTTGCAGTTGTAAACAGACACAGAAGACAGAGGTTAGCGTGCTAGACTTTTTACAAGGTATTTTACATCCGTCTGGCTGCATAAGCCACAGTGGGCATACTGAAGTTAATGAAGCCACTCGGGAGTGACTCTGCCCTAAGTGCCATCAGAATTAACGGTA
>NW_010254887.1:652-943 GCF_000690775.1 Eurypyga helias | reverse complement strand
GCGCTGCCGGATGCGATAACGCAGTTAATAGTTAACCCGGGGGGGGCCCGGATAACAGCACCTTGCTTGTGAAAGCCCTTGCGTAAGGGGAACACAAACATCTCCAGGTGTGAGGAAGGCAGATGCGAGCCCTATCAGTGCCGATCTATTGCGCCGGGCAGTTATCGAGCCTTCAGACACGAGCTGCGAGAGCCGGGCCTGCTCTTGATTTATTTTTTTAAAATGTATGGATTCATGTTTCTCCTGGGTGGAGGAGTTGGAAGCGGCTGGGCGGGTTGGCATCCGCGGGCA
>NW_010254887.1:357-607 GCF_000690775.1 Eurypyga helias | reverse complement strand
CCCCTTTCCACCACCCCCTTCTCGCTGTGTTTCTGGGTCTCTTCCTTGCCTAATCCCAGCATCAGCCCCGTTTGGGATGCAACTTCTCACAAGTAGCTGCGACTTAACCCCTTCCGTAAGGCCTCGAGGGGCCGCGGGTACCTACCCGAGTGCTCGCCGGGGGAGTGCACCTCGCTGATGCTGGAGGACGACTGCGGCGAGTCTGCTTGCAGCGCCTTGAAGATGGCGTTGGGGGAGATGTGGGTTTGCT
>NW_010254887.1:0-307 GCF_000690775.1 Eurypyga helias | reverse complement strand
TCGGGATGGTCCTTCTTGTGCTGCACACGCAGCCGCTCGGCCTCCTCCACGAAGGGACGCTTCTCGCTCTCGTTCAGCAGCCTGGGGAGGGGGTAAACGTTGGGGGGGTGAGGGTTCAGCTGCAACTTCCCCCATTTAATGCTAGCCCAAACCTCTTCCATGGATCCCCCCAAATGGCAATGCAAAGCCCTCCCCAGTGTAGAGCCCCCTGCCTGGGGCACATACGGGTTGTCACCCCCCTCTTGCCCACCCCAAATTGTTTTGGGGGCCGAACAAGAGGTACAGCAGGGTCCGGCCCTTGCCCACC
>NW_010254886.1:0-209 GCF_000690775.1 Eurypyga helias | reverse complement strand
GAGGGAAAAGGGACGGGGCCTGCGGGAGGGGAGCGGGGCAAGTGCGGGGGTCTGGGGATGGCAGTGGTGCGCAGCCCAGAGGGGGCTATAGGGGAGGGCTGCCAGGCAGGCGTGGGGTGTCATGGGAAGGGGGTGCAGGTGGGGCGCAGGACAGTCTCAGGAGGAAGGGCAGAGCCCCCCATCTCAGCCTCACAAGGGTCCCCAGCAGC
>NW_010254885.1:376-872 GCF_000690775.1 Eurypyga helias | reverse complement strand
CACCCCCCACCCCCCCCTCCGCGATTGCAAACCACAGAGCTGCCTGCAACACACACACGCTCGCAGAGGGAGCGAGAAAGCCGGAGGGAGAGAGGGGAGAGGAGCTTGCAGCCAGCAGCTTCTCCGCAGAACGGCTAACCCGCACAAGCCGCTTTTTTTGTGGGAGAGCTGCTTTTTTGGAGGAAGCTCAGTGGAAGAAAGCTTTGGGATTTTTATTTTAGATCCACTTGATTTTGTTTTCTTTGGCTTTCCCCTTCCTCTCGATCATTTGCAACAACAACAACAACAACAAAAAAAAAGTGACTTGGTATTGGCGATTCGGCCTCCTGTTCATTGAGGAAAAAAAAAAAAAGGAAAGTGTGTGAGAGACTGAGTGATTTCTTTTTAGGAGCAAAGGAAACCCACCCCGATCCGGAGAGGTGTTTTTATTATTATTACAGTACATACGCGCACACACGTATTTATACTCGGTTTGGGGAAGAGGGACCTAACTTTG
>NW_010254885.1:0-314 GCF_000690775.1 Eurypyga helias | reverse complement strand
TTGGAAAAGAATTTTTTTTTGCTTTAGGGCTGGATTTATTTGCAAACCGCAGGAAGAAGAAAATACAAGACAGAGAGGGGTTTGGTGCAGCGCCGCGATCACGGTGAGAGCCTTTTCCTTCTTTGCAAAACAAGCTTTTCAGTATAGCCCCCCACCCCCCCCATCCCCTTGGTTGCTCCAAGAAAACTCGGGGAAATGTTTGAGGCCGATCCCTTTTCCATTCGTACAGGTTCTCCCTCTGCCCCCTTCCCCTCTCCTTCCTTTCCCAGAGAGGAGCCGGAGGTGGGATTTCGGAGTGGTTTCTCTCCGGGGAG
>NW_010254884.1:2566-4798 GCF_000690775.1 Eurypyga helias | reverse complement strand
ACACCGGTGGGCACCGACTTGACACCCGGCACACCCGTGGGCACCGAGACGTGGCCTCCTGCAGCCATACGTGCCAGCAGACACCTATGCCTGGCACCCCGCAGCCTGGGGCAGCCAGCTCACCCTGGTGTTTGCTGTTTCCCACGGCCCCGGGGAGCCTGTCCTGCGGCTGCATCCCAGACCAGGGTACCTGTCCTCTCCGGGTAGCGAGTGGTCCATGCTCTCTGCAGCCTTGGGCAGGGCCAGGGAGCAGCTGGGGATGGGGATGTGCCAGCCCCCGGGGTGAGCCCAATGACTGCAGAGCACCCAGGCTGGCTGCTCTCTGCTCCGTCTTCCCAGGGATGGAGAGGGCAGGGAGCTGCCCCGGCTGTGGCCATCGGAAAGCTCCAGCTTCCTGCAGCCCTTCCCTGCCAGGCTAGGCGAAGCTTCCCAGACAAGGAAGGGGTTAAAAGGGAATTAAAAGACCAGCATCCTTCATGCTCTCCAAATGGCCACAAATGAAATCCAGATGCTGAAGGCGACGTCTCCCGAAGCCAGGCTGCCTCCGAAACAAAGGCAAGCATTCGTGCTCCTGCTGCCACGGGGGCCAAGAACAACTCCCCGATAAGATGGCGAGGGACTGAGCCGTCCCAGCTGGAGCGTGTTAGGGAAGCGCATGGCGCCAGCGGCCCCGCAATAGCCCCGGCCACGGGCACGAGCCTGGCAGAGGTGGTGGGAACTGCAGGACACTGTCATCTCCCTCCTCCTCTCCACCCATCCTGATCCCCTCCCTGGGAACGCAGTGACGATGGGTTAGGTGACAGCAGGCAGCTTGGAGGTGGCTCCCCAATTGCACGTGGATGGGGGGAGAGAGCAGGAAAGTGGCTGCAGGATGCTGGAGGGATGCTGCAGGCAGCCTCGCAAGGATGCTCGTCCTCCAGGTCTCGCTCTGCTCCTCAAGCCGGGGCGATGCTGGCAGCCTGGCCCAGCCTGGGTGACCCTGCCATGCCAACCAGCCCACGAATCTGGGCATTGTCCCTGTGGTTTGGTTTGGCTGCTCAGCTGAGTGGGACCTGCCATCCCTTTCGCCTCCGTGGCAGCCCTTTGCACCGATGGGTGAGCCCTGCCCTCCTCGCCTTGCCCATGGGATGGGTCCCAGGATGGGTCCCATGCTGTCAGGCCAGGCTGGGCCGCTCCCCAGCCACCCAATTCTGGAGGTAAGGCGGGTTTCACCATGCTCAACCACATCCCGATTTGCTTTGCTTTCCCCACAGCCCCATCCCGTGAGCAGCCCCCAGCCTCATCCCCTGCACCGGTGGTGCCAGCACCCCGGGAACGTGCCCGGGGGATGCACCACGGGCAACACTCCTCGCTCTGCTCCAGGGCAGTGGCTGCTGGTGGGCACCCGGTCCCCTTCCACCTCCCTCAGTGGGGCACTGACAGCCCAGCTCCACGTGGGACATCAGCGCCCGGGGCCAGGCTCCCCCATGACCCCCAAACCCAACAAAACCCCATTCTCAGTTTGGGTCAGGGACCCAAACCCACTGCCCCAGCTTCGCACCCGCAGTGCCAGCCGGCTCCCCCGAGCTGACGTGGCCAGGGAGGATGGAGATGGGTTTGATTTTCCTCAAAACAACAACAAAAAATAAGCCAAAAAAAAAAAAAGCAGCGCCCTCTCTGTTTTACAAGCCTTCATTTGCTATTGTTTATGTAAACAGGTAAATTGTTTCGTATCTCAATTAAAAACATCTGCCACATAAATGAATACCAATTAACTCATCCTGTTTTTAATTACTCTGTTAATTACACACAGGCAGCAAAAAGGATGGCAGGGGAATAGGGAAAGCATGCTTACAACCCCCCTTTCCCACCTTGCTCTTGGCAAGGATCCGAAATGTGCCCAGATAATGATGGATTAAGGTGGCTGGTGAAAACCGTGGCTGGTGGCCAGCTCCAGCATGGAGGCTCCCTCCCGGTTCAGTGGGGTGCCAAGATAATGATGGATTAAGGTGGCTGGTGAAAACCGTGGCTGGTGGCCAGCTCCAGCATGGAGGCTCCCTCCCGGTTCAGTGGGGTGCCACTGGGGCACCTCGCAGGGGTATTTCCCAGCACCCTCCCAAGAGGTGCCGTGCCGCCCGGTTTTGGAAACCCCGGGCCCCGCGGGATGCGCCAAAGCCGCCTGCGTCATCCCCCGTGCTGCCGGTGGCGACGGCACAGCCCAGCTGGCTTTCCCACCGCCGGACCCATGTTTGC
>NW_010254884.1:2101-2410 GCF_000690775.1 Eurypyga helias | reverse complement strand
GGAAGCTGGGTGGGAGCAGCATCCTCACGGACCGGGTGCATCCTTGATCCCACCACGGGGCAACACCTCCGCACGGGCACGGCAGCTCGGGGAGGATGACATCCTACAGCCAGGCAAACGGCGACTGCTGAGGGACCCCGGGTACCATCAGCCCCTCACCCCCCCCAGCTGCGGGAAGCTTTCCAAGCGAGCAGATGGGGCAGGGGAGCGGCGGCAGCGAGGAGGAGAGCAGAAAAGACTATTTTCTCACGCTACATATTTTACAAGTCGAACATTTTGTGCATTTTAGCTTTGCCTGTGAAAGCGGCT
>NW_010254884.1:1025-1932 GCF_000690775.1 Eurypyga helias | reverse complement strand
CCGGAGCCCGTGAGTCAAGAGCGACCGGCAGCAACGTGGCCGGCTGGCACAGAGAGGGGCTGGGCAGCGGGGGTCTCCCCATGCAGAGGGTCTGTCTAGGGGGGTTCCCCTGACCTACTGGTGCTGGAGGAGCAGCAGGATCGCCAACGACCCCAGCCAAGCCCCCCAGCCTGGGCACAGCGTTTGCTGTGGTTGCTGCCCATCGTGTTGCACCCCGGTGCGGCCATCTGACTCTCCCACCGGCAGCACCCAGGGGAGGTGGGCACACACATGTCCCTGCTGCTCCCCGGTTGCCTTACGCTACTGGAAATTAAATATACTGGCTAAACACCGGGAGTAAACGGAGAGCTGTGTGGCACAGCTGGAAGCACGCAGGAGGCATGGGGCTGGGGCTGACCCCACCAGCAGCACTGTCCGGAGCTGCTCCCTGCCCAGGAAACATCCACATCTCGGCTGCAAACCACCTCCCCAGCGCAAGGGCTGCGGGTGCATCACCGTCCATCCACGCCTGAGGCGTGACCGATCCACCAACGCGTTGCCAAAGGGGCTCCCCACAACCAGCCTGACCCCCAGGGGCCTGCCCCAGACACAGAGACGATGGCTCTTCGAGGGCAGGGAGAGGTTCAGGCTAAAATACCTCAAACTGCAATTTTTGCAGCCACCCAGCCACGGGGATGCTTGTTCCCAAAGGTGGCCTTGATGACTGGAGCGGGGACAAGTGGCACAAGCAGCCAGGAGACTTGGGGCAGTCTGAAGGCAGAGAGCGGCTGGAGAAGGGAAAACATCCCCCTCCACATGCCAGCACCGGCAGGGAGCTCCCTCCAAGGTCCCTGCAGCGTGAGAACGCCGAGGCGCCGCCAGCTCCCCAGGGACCCCGGGATGGATCCTACTCTGCAGAAGCCAGGCC
>NW_010254884.1:631-1012 GCF_000690775.1 Eurypyga helias | reverse complement strand
GTGCCAAATCCAGCCCGGCAACCCCACAGCCTCTGGGCTGCTGTGCTGCTGACTCTTTGTCTGCTTTTTAACCACGGGCTCCATTTCAAGGCGATTTTGCCCATGTGAGATTGAATCAAACAACAGAGGAAAAAATATTAATGAGAATTTTGCAAAATAAACAGGAAATCCCTTGGATGTTTTCTGGAAACATTGGTCAGCATCTTCCAAAGGAAAGCTGTGGGCTTGTCAAGGTGGGGTTGCCCCAGGGGAGCCTGAGCGCGCTGGGAGGGACGGCAGAAAACAAGCTTCAGGAAATCTAAAAATAAACCCCGAACTAGGCAATGGCACTAACGCCAGCGGCAGGCGGGGAGGGGGGCTGTCCTCTTGGCCACCCCCCTG
>NW_010254884.1:0-538 GCF_000690775.1 Eurypyga helias | reverse complement strand
GCCTGTGGTCCAGCTTGGAAAGCGCTGGTTCGGGGGCATCCCACTCGCATCCCCTCTCCCCCAGCAGCAGCGTTTAAGCCCAGCTTTGCAGCAAGCCCAGCGCAGCAACCCACGGCCTGCGCCTGCTCCCTCCCCAGGGCCCGGGCAGTGCTGTTTGCAGGATCAAGCCCTGACCCTGCCCAAAACCTTGTGCACACTGGGCTGGGCTGAAGCAGCCTCGGTGCCAGGGGTGGGGGCCGGTGTGTCCGCCCCGGCACTGCCAGCATTCCCACATGGCTCCCACCAGGAGCCCTGTGCTGCCTGGCCAGCTCACCAGCAACCGACTGACCTCCATTAAAAGATGTAATCACAGATATTTATGGGGTGTCTCTCCTCCCTGGGGGTCCCGCAGCACCCCACAGGGCAGGGGATGCCACACAGCCGCGGGCAGAGAGCAGAGCTGCCCGTAGATCGCAGCACGGATTTAAGCTGTCTGCGGGAAGCGAGCGGAGCCGAGACCCCATTTCCACAGCAAAGCCGGATGGCGCACAGCCATGCT
>NW_010254883.1:62500-68372 GCF_000690775.1 Eurypyga helias | reverse complement strand
ATAAAATAAATATATTACCAGAAACCACAAGAAGAAAATTAATAAATTTTAGCATTTATGATAACAATAAATCTAGAAATTCTCTGCTTAGCATAGAGAAATAGAAAACCAGCTCAACTCATTGTGTTATATCTTGGGTGAAGTGGGAGTGATTACCCAGCAGTTCAAGACCCAAGAGGCTGAAAAAGCAGGGAGGTAAGGGCACACTGAGCTGTGCTCTGGCTGCACTGGCAAACACCTTCTGAGAGGCTGCCTAAAGAAAAGTCCTACTTTTCTTTTTGAGGCAGATAGTTAAAATCTTTTTATGACTGTTGCTGTTCTTCGATTTTTTTTTTTCTTTTAATAGTGTCTGGGTTGGCTTTTTTTGCTCTTTTTGTCTGTATAAGTTCTCGCAATAATGTTTATGGTCTCATCTTTACTGTCTGGAAGTTTGTCATCGTTGCTTTGTCAGGATCTTAATATGTCACCCATATTTGACTGCTGCATATATGTACCATCTGCAGAGGAAATGATGGCCCATTTAAAGAGAATTGGGTAAGCTGCAGTTTGGATGGGTTGAATGTAAACTCCATGTGCTCAGTACTTTAGCCGTGACTGTTAGTGTTAAGGTCCTGGCTCTATGTTCATTACTTTGTAAAACCTGTTTCGAGGAGTTTATAAGTTGGCCGTAAAAAACACCCAACAGTGCAAGTTGGCTGAGAATTTCTGTGTCTGGGTTATTTTTAATTTTACTTTGTTTGGAAGATGCTTAAAAGGGACCTTTTCCCTTCAGTGAAAGAAAAGTAAGAGTTTCACAATTTTAGGAGTTTATTTTTCTGTTCATTCTTGCAGCTGGTTTTAACTGGAAAAATTAAAGAGAGCTCCACTTTCCTCACTAAATACTTAATATAAAGTTATTCTGCCTTTTGTCAGGTATCATCACCAGATATTTAGTAAAATTAAATGTGTTGAGTTTTGACACAGTATCACTGATTTCTTTCATGCCGGTTTTGTTTATTGTAACTGATACATTAAAATAAAACTGGTATATTAAGGAATAAACAAAATAGAGGAATGGATTCTACAGTTATTTTTCTTACGTGGAAGTTTATTGAGACAAGCCTGCTATTAGGGTCCCATATTCAGAAGTAGCTAGCAATTGCCCTTTTCAACCGGTGAAGTAATTGGAAAAAATGCAAAATAAATACTTAATTTAAAGTTTGCTAAACATGTTCTTTATTCTAATTCTTAATCAAACATGATGCATGGGAAGTTGGAAAAGAAAAATACACGTTACCACTAGCAGATAAAAAGCTTCACCAGCCTTTGGGAGAGGGAGCTGGCTGGAACTTCATTATTCCTGGGAATATGGTGCATTTTTCCCATCTTGAGACTAGGCCCTGACTTACATCAGCATGTGTATTAGCTATGACTACCTCTGCAGCACTAGGTTAAGTTTAACATCTTCAGTTTCCTTCCTCTGGAAGCTATAAGCAGAAGTCATCTCTCTGACCTGGCACATTTTTTGAAGTAAGGTATTTTTAATTCAGAACAAGCTATTACTAGGAAAACAATGCATTGACTAGCATATTACTTCTGTCATTTGCCTCCTCATCCCTACATCAACATCCTGGTATTCCTTAGCTTCCTACAGTGTTGCCAGACCGCAAGGGTCTGCAGAACATTTTTTCCCTCAAGCTACAAACTATTTCCATTCCCCCAGAGAGTCTTTTACCTCTATGGTGTATCAGTCCTTAGATATTTCACTTCCTAAGAGGCTCCTAATCTTGCAGAAGAGCTGCGAAACATCAAGCTGAAGCGTGGAATTTGGCCATTGTCCTGTAATTGCCCCCCAAGGGTCTGTTTGGAAGTTGTATAGTCATGATGGCCTTTTCCTGCTTTGTTTCCGACTTAGATTATAGTAGTATATTCCTACAGGAAATTCTAATGAGCCAATATGATTATATAGTGATTTTACCTTCCTGACGAGGTCACACAGAGTGCTAATGCAATTATCAAATATTGGTATTCCTAGATTACCTAATGGCACCACACCTAGATAAAGCCATTTTGATCCTTTGGTGTTTTGTTTTGGGTTTTTTTCTCCCTTTTGTTAGACTGTGCCTTGGCTTAAGTAGTTTGATGTTGCCACTCAGGAACAAGACAATAAAAAGGAGCAGTTGTCTTAACATCTGTCTTATTCTTTTGGTTAGCTGTCTGTGAAGCCAGAAATATTAGGCATGAATTTTAGCCTTTTTTGAAAAGGAATCAGATGTACTGTATTAATTTTAACGTGTTAATGAGTACCCAACCATGACAGGACAGAATATTCGTGATGTCTATTAAATATCTGACAATAGGAAGCATGTTAAAGACTTTGTAGTGTCTGACTGGGACATGTAAGGACTTGGGTTTTGCCTTCCTGCTCTCTTAAGGCGTTTCAGTGAAATTAGTAGGGGTGAAGTGGGCTGTGCTGCCCCTTGGATGGCACTCAGGAGCCGTATTCTGCATTTCAGAGCTGTTCACCGCAGGTGCGTTTATTGGCTACAGTGGCTCATAATTCAAGAGCAAGGAAGAGCTCAAAGAATGAGAAGTTGAAAAATGTACAACAAGCACGGGGCTTTTGTTAGTTCTTTTTTTTTTAAGCTCAGGAAAAAAATATTCCTTGGGTCAGGCTTGAGAAGGATTTGGTGTGGATTCATATCAACAAGAAGAGTGTCTCCAGCTGTTACAGTAAATACTAAAAATAAAGCAGAGTTTTAGAAGAGAATTGTCAAGAATCCTGTCTTAAGTGAGGCTATAAATCTTGTGTGACAGGAGGAAAGTTTATTTGGTAGAGGTTTATCCTATGACTTTGAGATATTTCTGTCTCTTCCTCTGAAGCAGATTGGAGACAGGAGGTTAGGCTGGATGGACCATTATCCCAACCTGTTTTAGCTGTTGTTCTGACCCTGACAGTCCTGAACACATAATTTCATCTGTCCAGGATGATATCAGTAAGGCACACGGAGTGTTAAATAGGAAAGTTGAGGCTTAAGTGTCATCACTCGTATCATACAGATAAGTGTTTCTGCAAAGAGGTTTTTTAATCTGCTGATAAGGATAATATGACATCTGAGCACAGGGGCAGCAGAAGGGCAGGGAGAAAAAGAAATGTGTAAACAGTACGGCGTAATTGAAGCCTGGCCTTCAAATCTTTGAGCTCTGCAGCAGCCAGCTTTGAGGATGGAATTGCAGTCTGATAAGTTTGCAGGTTTTGACTGAATCTTCAGCTTTTCAACAGATTTTTCCTTGAAAAAAGTAATTCTTTTCAACCTGCAAAGAGACAAATAAGTTATTTTGCATCGGCATTATTTTGTTGTTGTTGTTGTTTTAACGGGGTTGCTAATAAAAGTAAAGCGAGGATTTCTGGAAGCCTTTTCTTCCACTGTGAAGGATCCACAGTTGTGAGGTTGCATTTTAGCTTAGATAGCAGAGCTGTTTAAGGCACATTAAGCTTTCACTAACAAACCCATGTGTGAAATGCAATTGGAGACCTATATCAGTATGAAAATTGACAACCACACTGTGTTGGTTCCATAGGTTTGACACGTTCATTGTGAGGCTTTCAGCAAGTGGGTCCTTTGGTGATGATGAGGTAAATAATTTACACAAAAATCAAAGCTTTGTGGCCTTTCTCCCAAAACTCAGTAACCATGGTATTACAAAAGTTAATTTACACGTTGAATTTCTAGAATTTCAAACATGAAAAAAGCAGATTTTTGATGTCACAGTAATAGTTTACTTAATATTTCTACTAAAATAATAATTAGAAATTTTGATCAGAATGGGCCTCAGTGTTCTAGGTACTGTACAACTTGTTAAGTTGCTGACTATTTAAAAATCACTCACAATAAAAATATTTGTCATTCAGAATTATAGTGCTTCAGGAGTCTCAAAGATGTTTTCAGACATAAATTGATTCTGTCAACATCTCGTCGAAATAACAAAGTAAGAATTCAATAAAATCCAGAGTTCAAAACTGGCCTAATGCTTCATCCACTGAATGGTAAAATTTTCATTAATTTTCAGAAGCAGAGATGGCAGAATGATGGATGCTTTTAGAAATCTCCAAACCTGCCAAGGATCACACAGGAAATGTGTGAAAACATTTATTAACAGGAATTAAAACTTCATTCCTACAGTCAACATGGTACCTCAAAGGAAAGTTAGTCTTTGCCCTATGAAATAAAAGAGATTAACATGTTGAAAATAGGTGGGTTTGAAGCTCAAAGCTGTACATCACTGCAGCATCTCAGTCGTTTAGAAGTTCATTTCATGAAGTTATGGGGTGCCTTTGGCCTCTCTCAAGATGGGTAGTTTATGCTGAAAGATTCCCTTTTCTCCACTGTCACAGTGGAGGGCAAAGCCTGCGTGTGTCTGCAGTTCAGACTGTTTCCAGACAGCTCCCTGCATCTTGCTTTCTTCTTTATTTTACCCTTCACTTAGTATTTATGGTAGACAGAGATATTAAAGAGCATCTTTCAGATTTCTGATTTTTGACACCTCGTAGTGTACATTATGCTGTGCTGCTGATGACTGCTCTGTTACTGTCCCTAATACACAGATAAGGAAATTGAGACCTACTCTAAGTTAAATTCTCAACTTCTGAAAAGGAGAAAAAAATCTTTATGTTATGACAGAGTTTAACATTATGAAAATTTACTTATTTTAGATGTTTTCCAAAGTTATCTCAGGGATTCAAAGAAAAGAAGCCGTAGTTCTGGTGCCAGTTACTACATTCCCAGGTAATACCATACACAGCTTGAGGGACAGCAAGCACCACGGACTGTTCCTAACAGCCAGGGTGAATGGGCTTCTCCAGTTTTGGGGAGAAAGTGTGTTTTGCTGTCGGAGCCCATGTCATGTGTTGTCTGTGTTAGAGAAAAGGTTGTTGTCCGTCTAATCTACAGGTGTAAACAGAACCTAATCCATGCTCAGAGAGATGGAAAAGAAGCACTATATACCTAGTTAGCCTGGAGACCTCCTGCAGGGACACATGGATAACAAACACCTATTCATGTGCAATATAAAAGGCTGTAAATACCTGTAGTAGTCTATACAGTGTGTTTGTATGGCTCAGCGTAGCACTGATTAGAGATCCATCAGTTGGCGCTAAGCTGGCTGTTCTTCCTCCATGAAACAGCGAAATATAACAGTAACTTCAGGAACTGGAAGCAGTGTGAGCACGTTACGGATGTGCTGCATGCAGCTCATGGTGAGTCCTGCTTCTTGGTGCTTATGCATTTATGGTTCTGGCGCTAGCTCCATGCATGATCAGGCCAGAAGGGTGGGAGCCACGGTCACTGAAATGCCAAATTGATGCAAGGAGAAGGAAGAGCAAAGAAGCAAGGCGAATGCTGCAGTCAAAATGCAGGTTGGGAAGCCCACTGCAGAAGCTGGAGTCTGTGGTAAGAAGGGAGCAAGCTAGAACAAGGTCAGGAAGGCTGGCCAGGAGCAAGATCAGGGATGGACAGACTGGGAGGTGAAGCAGAATCTGGGATTGAGGGCAGACAACCTTGGCACACATGATCATGTGTGTTGCATCATTGGGTACCAAGTCCAGAAAAGAAGTAGGGTTATACATCTGGGATAGATGCCAGGAGCAAGAATCAGAATTATCGAGTGTAAATAAGTTTTCCAGATCTCTCTGTATCTTGTCCACGAACAGAATTGCCTCCAAAGAATGACCCATCCTGTCTTCAGTGATGTATCTCTGAAAGGTGCATTGAGATTATGATTATGATTATGTCTTTCATTTTTCCATAGAGAAAGCTCAGATGACTAGTTTGGATTAGACATTTCAGTTTGGAATGGCTGAAGTTAGGTAACATGACTCAGGCTAAATGGGCAC